>NC_062967.1:14770616-14865609 GCF_023119035.1 Salvia hispanica | reverse complement strand
AAGCAAATGGCGAGCTCCATCGCAGCAGCGCACAACGTCCGCGTGCTAGGCAGCGGCGACACCGTGGTGGTCCTAGGGCACGGGTTCGGAACCGATCAGTCGGTGTGGAAGCACCTGATCCCGCACCTGGTGGACTGCTACAAGGTGATCGTGTACGACCACATGGGCGCCGGCACCACCAATCCCGATTACTTCGACTTCGACCGCTACTCCACCCTTGAAGGCTACGCCTACGACCTCCTCGCCATCTTGGAGGAGTTCGGAGTCCAGAAATGCATCTACGTCGGCCACTCGCTCTCCTCCATGACCGGCGCCGTCGCTTCCATTTTCCGCCCCGATCTGTTTCACAAGCTCATCATGCTCTCCGCCTCCCCCAGGTGATTTCATTTTAATTAATAATTACAATTAATTGTTTTTATTTGAAAATTTTATAAAAGGGGACCAAGGAAGTAGGTTTGGATGCTATCACTCATTGATACTACTAATTTTAGTTAAATGGGGTGATTATGACTTATTAAGTTATTATCATCTAAGATTAATCTAATGAAATTCAATCTAATGAATCCTACATATACGATAATATTAAATGTTTATAATTCTTTCAATTTTTTTAATGGTTAGGATATTAGAATTTGATAAGATTTGATGAATTATGAAGTAATTGATAGCTTTTATTTGAAAATGGATTAAATTTAATTAGAAATTGATGAGACCATGAAATAATGGAATGGAATGGAAAATTATATAAAGATTTCTATGATGATTAATGAGAATCTAAGATTTCTATGATTGCTTTACACATGCTATAATCTTCTAACGTAACAGTACTGAAATATGGAATCGTTCTTCTGGCGCGTCCGGGGCACTATAATACTTGCTTATATATATGTAGAGAATATTAGATTCTTTATTTTCTATTAAGTCTAACAATAAATAGAAACTCTCTTATGGTATCTGTACTTATTTCTAAAATAAATTCGATACAATTTAGCTCAAGCTTTAATTTTGATAGGTTCTTGAACACGGGGGGAAATAAATTCGATACAGTTTAGCTCAAGATTTAATTTTGATAGGTTCTTGAACACGGGGGACTACTTCGGAGGGTTCGAGCAGGAGGACATCAACGAGCTGTGCGGCGCGATGGAGATGAACTACAAGTCGTGGGTGTCGGGGTTCGCGCCCCTGGCGGTGGGGGGCGACATGGATTCGGCGGCGGTGTAGGAGTTCAGCCGGACGCTGTTCAGCATGCGGCCGGATATAGCGCTGAGCATGTTCAGGATGATATTCACGTTCGACCTGAGGCACTTCCTCGGGCGCGTGACTGTGCCGTGCCACATCATCCAGAGCTCCAAGGACTTGGCCGTGCCGGTCGTGGTGGCCGAGTATATCCACCAGAATCTCGGCGGGAAGTCCATCGTCGAGGTGGTCCCTACAGAGGGTCATCTGCCACAGCTCAGCTCGCTGGAGCTCACCATCCCGGTGCTGGTACGCCATATACAGCATGATATTGTAGATGGCTAATTGAGAAACTAAAGATCTTTTCGAGCATAGTTGATAGTTTGGCACAAATACTTTTATCTTAATAGTCTTGCTTAGTCTTTTTCGGTTTCATTAGAAAAGGAAGGACTCTTGTTAATATTTATATTTTCATGGTATTCATGTTACATAACAAATGTTTTGTTTCACCATTATCATTACGGAGTTCAATTTTCTGTGTTTAGTTTGGCTTTTAGACAATTCAAGTTTTCTCTTTTTTTAAACAACCGACTCTTGTTTTGTAACATGCCAAGTTTGGGTACTTAGCATAACTAAAGGAATTGCCTTTAATTAGGCGGGCCGGAGCAATTAATGCGAGCCTTGCAGAAATGGTAAAAGCCAAATCAATCGATAGAAATGGAGTGTATTGATGCATTTAATCCTCCTAAAAGGCAAACCAAACACTTACACTCCCATTATTAATGTTAATAATATGGAAACTACTTCTATATCGAACAAAATGATGATCCTAACTCCTCTATAAAGGAGTGAATAACTCTCTTTCCTTATAACAAGTAGCTCATTTAAACGGTATCATAGCGGACCTAAGTCGATGATGAGTTTCTTTATTGCAAGTATGCATGTCCGACGATCATTCCGGCTCACACATTACATGCATGTATTGAAACCCTATTTTGTCCCATATCGATTAAATGATGATCTAGTTAGGTATTATTCCCTCCGTTCCTTAGTAATAGAGTCATTTTGCCATTTTGGTACGTTCCATAATAATAGAGTCATTTCTCTTTTTAGTAAAACTCAACACTTTTTTCCACACCTACTTTACTCTCTCTTACTTTTTTCTCTCTTCATCTCTCTACCTTTTTCATTTTCCACTTTATTCTCCCTTTATTTAACTCACCTGAGAGCACTCCCAATGGGTCGGCGTTAAATCCGGCGAAAAATCGCCGATTATCGCCGGATTATCGCCCGGCGTTGGGGAGAATTCGGCGATAATTCGGCGTTAATTCTACCGAATTAACGCCAACTCCCGAAAATTCGCCGGATTATCGCCGGATTATCGCCGACCACTGTGGGCGATAATCCGGCGATAAAAATAGTTTTTTTTTTTTTTTTAATTTTCCCCCCTATAAATTTAAAATTTAATAATTAATTTAAAATAATTTCCCCCCTATTTTTTTTTTAATTTTCGTCGTTGTAATTTTTTACTCGTGTTTAATACAACGAACTTTATTACTATTATTTGTCTTGTCTTATAAATTAGCTAGCTTTATTATATACAAAAATAAAACAATTAAATTAGTAATGATGTAAAAATGAAATGTTGAGTTAGGGAGAAATAAGGGAGAAACCATTGGAGCAGTTGGCTAAAAATTGGGGATAAATTTTGGTGCTGATGTGGCGCTGATATGACAGGAGTTAGGGAGAATTAAGAGAGTTTTTAGCCGGACCATTGGGAGTGCTCTAACACAATTTTTTTTTAATCTCCGTGCCGAAAAGAAACGCATCCATTACTGTAGAATGGAGGGAGTACTATTTGAAACCGTATGAATACTAAAGATATCCAAAAATAGAAATAAATCATTTATTATTAGTGGAACAACTTAGAAAATGGGAAGAGAGGGTATTTATTTTTGTTACTGACACGACAATTTAATCTACTGATCAAAGCTTTAAGTATTGGGTATAACAGGTATATAAAACATTAGCAAGGTACAAACCAAAGAAGATAAGAGCTTACATTGAAATAAATTGAATTGAAAATATAAATCGAAACTTTAAACTGTAATGGAAAATAAGTCCGAGTCGAGGAGTCCTCTTTGCGCAAGACGAGATACGTCCCGATAGTGCTCTCAGATTGGCGTATCGTCTCTAAAGATAAAACGGTTTCGTCTTTGAAGTAGCAGCACTGCTAGCAGCACACAGCTCCGGCGAACTGAATAATATCAAGGAAATAACTTTGACAGAAAGACAAAGCTGGGTGAGGCAGTTTGCTATGCAGAGAAAATGTGTTAGTTGTGTGTTACAATTAGGCCTGCTTATTCGGTCGGTTCCGGTTCTAACCGGACCGATTGACCGGTAAACCGGTTTTAAATTTTCATAAATTCAAGAATCGGAACCGGAACCGGAACCGATCGGTTCCGGTTTGGAATTGGTCGGTTAAGAACCGGTCGATTCCGGTTCCGAACCGGAACCGATGTGTAATTTTAATCCGAATTTATTTATAATTTTAAATAGTAACAATACTAAAAAAATAATAATCCAACATCTAGAATTATAACAAATAATACCTAAAACTTAAAATAAATACACAAAATACAAACCAACAATACAATAATATTCATATATGGATAAGAGTGATGCCAAGTGTAGTAGGTCGGGTCGGACTAGTTTATGTTAGCAATTTTTTACTAATACAAAAATAGGAGTTCTAAACTTTAGCAATTTTTTTTAAAAAAATGAGTTTTAAAATTGAATTTCATTTTCCCTTTTTTGGCTAAACATAGTATTCATTGGAATTTCCAATACTAATTGATATTGTTGTGACTATTTGGTTTATACCGGAACACTTAATAAATTATTCACAAATATGTTAAAATCGTATGTTAAATGAATTGTTACATAAATTTGTAATAAATATATCATATGAATTGATATTGTATTTGTATAAGTTCTTTTGAAAACTAAAAACAAACTTATGACGTTCTACTCATTGTAGTTAGTTTATAAAAAATGGATTAGGGAAATAATTGTAGATTCAAAGTATCACAGATTAAACATTTAAATCTAAAAATCACTCAATATTTCAAACTATTTTACTTTAATTCAAAATTAATTCAATAAATTAGATTTTTTAGTATATTAAATTATAAAAAAATAAAATTGAATTATAATCCAGTTCCCGGT
Organism: Salvia hispanica; assembly: GCF_023119035.1. Lineage (NCBI taxonomy): Eukaryota > Viridiplantae > Streptophyta > Magnoliopsida > Lamiales > Lamiaceae > Salvia > Salvia hispanica. The sequence continues at coordinate 14,861,205 of NC_062967.1, read as the reverse complement.
TAGGAACCGGTGTTATTTAAAAAGTTGGAACCGGTATCGGAACCGGAACCGGAAAATCCGGTTCCGGTTCCTCAATTAACCGGTCGGTTCCGGTTCCGATTCCGGTTAATCGAGAACCGGAGAACTGTTTAAGCACCCCTAGTTACAATGCATGGATGACTACCATGTCATAAGTGGATGTAGTCAACATAGACATTAAAGGCGTGTTCGGTTATCACTAAATGTAAATGCATGAGATGAATGTTGACTTAAATATTTCTGGCCGGCCCACCCACCACTACGTCATTTGTGGATGTTTGTTGTTACTTAAATGGAGTGAAGAAATGGGAGCTTGTGTGCTGTCAGACGAAAATGTCCTCATCCCTTTTTCGTATTTCCTTCTCCCACCCCTCTACTCGAATTAGTCCGAGAAACGTAAGTGAAACATTCAAATGTCCCTCACACGCTGTTAAGGGTAAAGTTCCCTTAACACGATAAAAGTCAGTCGCCGGAGCTTTGCCGGTCAATCAAACCAAGATTTAGGATTGCAAAAAGATAAAACACGATAAAAGCTAAAAACATAATTTCTTCTTGAATGAATAATGATAATAACAATAGCCCTATTTATAATAGGGATACTAACTTAATGAGCAAGACAAAAGATCCTAAGAGATATATGGGAAAATATAGGAAAGATATGCTAAATCAATAACTAACTAAATAATATGGTAGAGGGAATATTCATAGAGATATCTCGTATCAACTCCCCTGCGGTTGAAATCCACCTTGTCCTCAAGGTGGGAACCACGACACAATGAAGAGCATCGCGAACACAAGCTTTGGCGAGACCTCCCCTCCTGGATCAAACGTGCATGGTCGGTGCCGATAAAAGAACAAACTTTGTATACTAGATCGGCACCATGACTCAATTATGCCGGTGAACAAAAGCTTTGTTGCTCCAATAATTCTATTAGATAGACTCCTAACATGAATAAAGTTATCCGCATAGCCGACAACATTCTCCTCAAGCAAAGTCTCGATGTCAGATTTTATTCCCAATCCACGATGGGGAACAATAATTCCATCACCAGTTTTGTCATCATATACCTCAATGAGCACTTGAGGCATCATATTGTCGTTCCTTGGGATCTCTTTGCAGGACTCGTCGTCTAGAACATCAAGAGTAGCACCACCATTGCGAGTAGCATTGTTGGAAACATCGTTAATGTCCTCAAGGATATCCTCACTCAATACCATTGTGGGAGTATTATCAATGTTTTCCGTAACTATATGTTCATCATCAATGCTTCTCCCCAAACCAAGCGGTCACAAGGGCGAACAGGGCGACTTGGTCTAATCTGTAAACACGTAATTTCTCGTTGTAATCGTTTACGGCAGCTAGTTGGGCAGGAGAGGGCGATCGAACCGAGAGCTGGTAATATTGTTGGGACCACGCGGCTGCCCCGAATCAATAAACTCGCGGAACTGTTGAAGAAAGGGCGTGGAGCCAGATCGTGGTTGGGCAACGGCAGGCTGCGACGTTGTGCAGTGACTCAGTGATCGGTCGAACTGCGATGGCTGGTACGTTGGCTGCATGTGCAGCACTCCTGGCGGGTGGTAATTCAGCTGCCATTGTTGATAACCGGCGTGGAAGGTCTGCGGGCAGCGGTAGCTGGGTGGGTCCCAACAAGAGGGTTGACGGAGATGCTCGGCGCGACCATTATGAGGCTCGTGTTGTAGCCCCGGATACCCGGCGTAAGGATTTTGTTGAGGAGCTGGTCCATCAACGAACGGGAGCGGCGACTGATCTCGCATCCATGGCGGGTCCCAGCAGGTTGGATGTTGGGCCTGGTAGGCCAGTTGTGCATATGGGTCTGGCCCAGTCTGGTAGATGTGCGGCTGCTGTACCTCGCACTGGGGTGCGTGGTAGGCGGCGTGAAAATTGTGTGGCTGGGCATATGAGCCTGGGCTAGTCAAGGTCGGCTGACCAAAGGGTGAAAATTGTGTCGGGCTTGGTAGGCCAGTCACCGAATTCAGTGGTAATCCCAGTGGTCCAGACGTCATAGTGTTGTCGGGCGGGTCTGGGTCCGGTTGCGATGGCCCGCGGAGCTCTCCCATGCGAAGATCGGTCAGGGCTAGCCGGGCCTCCAGGTTAGTAAGTGCAGCACAGATGCGGTCAAGCTGAGCGGCGGTCGGATCTATTGTGTTAGCCTCCTCCAGAGGCGGCAACAGAGGGTCTTGCGGCAAGTCCTCCATGGGAGGCATTGAAGGAACTTGCAGCGGAAGCGTGTGATCCATAATTTAATAATTAATCGAACAAATAAATCACATAATAATCAGATCTATTTAGCAGATTATTTAGACAAAATCTATTCGCGTAATTCTCACATGTATCATGCTCATAACTTGAATTGATCATGCTTTAAGTACATTGAAACCTAAAACATGGTTTTCTACGGAGCAGAAATAATACCATTATTAATTCTCCAAAGAATTGATGATGGCTAGCGACTTATCCACGTGACGCTTTGAACACTAGACCATGAATCTTCTCTCTGGTTCCCGAACTGTACTCCAATATCAGTGTGGGCTGATCTCACTGGAATACTAGGACTTAAATAAAGAAGACAGAAATTTTACTCCACGGAAGAGAGGGAAAAATCGCCCAACTCCAGGGGGGGGAGGACGAAAATTTTGCAAAATAAAATTGTGTTTTTTTTCTCATTTATTCTCCTATTTATATTAAGTTCCTTTTTTGGCCCAAACAGGGATCTATGGAAGGTTTTGGATATGGGCTCACCCAATTTACTTTTTGCTAATTAAATTGAACCCACAATTTAATATAAACATTAATTGGAATATTACGAGCAGCCACTACAGAAGTAATATTGAACTCTCTCCATCCAAATCCGAAATTATAAGTAATCCGGGTTTCCGTTTTAACTTTCATTTCCCGCGCTTAAGATAAAAATATCCATTAATTAATTAATGTCTGCTATGAACTTAATTAATTAACTTCTTATTATTTCCAAGAGTGGACTTAGCATGAAACGCTTATTTATTATTCATAGAGTGATCAAACTCCAACTAGCTAGGTTCGAATAATAAAACCTTGTTTCACGCTCATCTTGAGGACATTATCAAACGAGACTCACCTCGCGCACGATTCAATATAATAGCAATCCTAGCACCGCTAGATATTAATCACCACTACCCAATTATTGGGTTACGAAAAACCCGCACCATTTGATAAGTCAAAGTAATGCATAATCAATACCGTATGCTCAATGCTAACCTACATTGATTAAGAAACAAATATTTATCAAGACCTCGTCTTTCAAGTAGATAGCACAAAGACACGTCTTGCTGTTAGATCCGTTCAGTGCTTTACCACACCAATGTCATCTTATTTCAGTAAGGCTTAGAAATATGCGGATTGACATTGCAACCTTTCACAATAGATAGTCTAATTCCATCTAGGTCGTGAAATTCTTCTTTTTCTTTGTTTAGGACTGACCGTGTTACCTTAAAGTGGACGTCGCCCACAACCGGTCTACTAAAACAAAGACTTAGACTTTGTTAAGTTAACTTATACAATTAAACATGCAATTAACATCCATTAAATGTAAAACATAACAATATTATCACAAAAATAATCTGTTTTATTCCTTGAAAAATAAAATAAGAGTTTATAGTATTCAATCACTCGAAACATGAACTCTAGTATTCTAACTCTAACATGCATACCCCAAGGCTGTCGTTGTTGATTTCTGTTGGCGTAACGAGCCATGAGTTCGAAGATGGAAGCATCAATTGTTAAGGGTGAAGTTCCCTTAACACGATAAAAGGCAGTCGCCGGAGCTTTGCCGGTCGATCAAACCAAGATTTAGGATTGCAAAAAGATAAAACACGAGAAAAGCTAAAAAGATAATTTCATATTTCTTGAATGAATAATGATAATAACAATAGCCCTATTTATAATAGGGATACTAATTTAATGAGCAAGACACAAGATCCTAAGAGATATATGGGAAAATATGGGAAAGATTTGCTAAATCAATAACTAACTAAGTAATAGGGTAGAGGGAATATTCATAGAGATATCTCGTATCACACACACGCATACCTTGCACAGAAACTTCATCTTTCTAAGAAACTGACGTCGTCAGAGTCCCTCTCCTCCACCAACCACACGGATCTGGGTCTGTAAACAAAACAACTACAGTTACATTCAGCAAAAAAAAAAAAAAACTTGCAAACAACGTTGGGGGGTAAAAATATAGACAAAACGAAACCAAGGAAATATGTTACTCGATGACGGCCTCAACACGCCGGGAAACCTGTGGATCTTCGCCACCATCTGCTCAACACATATGGGGAGTGCAATCTAGAGAGAGAATGTATTCCCAAATGCACATCTGAAAATGAAGGCGGAAGGCGTGTTGGGGGGAGGGGACCAAAAATTTTGAGGGCTACATTGGTAATCTAGCCGCAAAATTTGCATCACTGCAGCGAACGAGATTTCCAATATCAAGTGGGAGCCGTGAATCATTTCATGCAAAAGTCAAATCCAACAGTGCGGGCTGGAGGTGTAATCAAGGGCCATGCAGGTTAAGTTAATGAACACTGAACCGTCGACATTGCAATAATTTGACCCCAATTCTGGTCAATTAGTGATAATCGAATTAACACGCCCTAATTTATGGCTTGACTGTAACAACTGGAGGTTACAAACTGAAACCGTTACTTTTTTTCCAGAATTAATTATGAACTAACATATCATGGTATTAGTTTTTCCCTTTGATGTATCTGGTACCGTTTATCGATATTAATTCTTCCCTTTGGTTTCTAGATTATGAAATAGAACAACAATGACAGTATACATATAGCTAATAAAAAGCATATTTAATTAGTCTAAATTGCTAATACTTGTGATTTGCTGGAATGAAATGATAAATATGAAGCCCCTACGTTTTTAAGTACATGAATTGAATATATTTATTAGATACGTTCCGAATTAAGATGAATGATCTGTTAATTTCTATAGTACAGATATCCCTCATTTCCTTGTTAATTTCTATAGTACAGATATCCCTCATTTCCTTGTCAGTTGTTCATTTTTATTTGGCGTCGATTTTAGTCAATATATATAATAGAAAGTGAAAAAATTAGTTAATGATGAATCTTAATTATATATACTACTATTAGTTTTTAAATATTATTAATGAAATAAATTAATATAATCTGAAATCCATCTAAAAAAACTAAAACATTTCACAGAAACGTCTTAAAATGAAATAGTGATATTCATAATAAATAAAGGACATAAAGTACTTAGTTTTGTGGAAGTATTTTGAAAAATTGACATATCTCAAATTATATGTCAAAAAAAATCCACTATAAGGGACTGATCACAACTGGGCTTTTATGCCTGCAAACTACAAACCATAATAATAGGGTTGCATGAGCATCCACATCCGTGCTTTTGCCAAAGAGCACGAATGTGGATCTAGACCCACTTTTATTCATTTTTTATTCTCCACTTTTAAAGAAGAGCACAACACCCACATTCATGCTCTTCTGCAAGGATATGCTCAAGGGTCCCATCATTCAATTATTCAAGTTAAATAAAAATATTTCCACAATATTAAAATGCATTAAAAATACCCGTAATACTATTACTACAAGTTAAAAAAATGAAAATTACATAATTAAAATCCTAAAAATTTAAAATTACATAATTAAATTCATAAAATTAAAAACATCTACTACTCGTGGCCGAATTTCGCCCAAATGTGTTTGATTAGGTCTTCTTGTAGCTTAATGTGGGTTCTGGTATCGCGCATTGCGTGTCTTGTTTCGATCCTCTCGCACACCGTCGTATGCACACCTCGGCGTGGGAGAGACCTCGCGGTTGAGCTTCCGGCTTCATCCTCGTCGTAAAAGTTAGCCACACTCGGTCCTTCGTCAGCTATAATCATGTTGTGCAAGATAATACACGTGTACATGATGTCGGCGATATTCTTAACGTACCACAACCCAGACGGGGCCTTCACAATGTTGAATTGGGCTTGAAGGACCCCAAAAGCTCTTTCGACGTCTTTCCGAGCAGACTTTTGACGCTGCGCAAAAAAGAATCTGTCTCGGGTCTTGCGGATTGCTGAACATCTTCACGAAAGTCGACCACCTTGGGTAGATACCATCGGCGAGATAGTAACCCATGTGGTATGCATTTCCATTGACGATGAAGTCGATCGCCGATGCAACACCATTCAAAACATCATCGAAGAGTGGTGAAGAAGAGCACGTTCAAGTCGTTGTTGGATCCGGCAACACCGAAATATGCATGCCAAATGCATAGGCGGTAGTCGGCAACCGCTTCAAGGATAAGCGTTGGGCTGCCGCCTTTGTGGCCGCTTAAGTATTGCCCCCTCCAAGCAGTCGGACAATTCTTCCGCTTCCAATGCATGCAGTCAATGCTGCCAAGCATACCGGGAAAACCGTGGACTGTTTCGTGAAGATGAAGCAACCATTGACAATCTTCAGTGGTGTGTCCGAAGGAATTCCTCACTAAAAGCAGAACGAACGTTGTCGCAAAAGTTTTTGAGGAATATGATTCTAGTTGACTCACCTACATGCAAATACTGGTCGAAGAGGTCAGCCGGTTGCCCAGTAGCAAGTTGTCCGATGGCACAAGTACATTTCTGCAACGCCGAGAGACTTTGTCGACCGGTTGCGTCTCTACGTGATTGAAAGTATTCAACACGAAGGACAATGTGTTGACAATAGGCATAAACAACCGTTTTGACATACTAAAATGGCACCGAAAGTAATCTTCTGAAAACCGCGGCTGGTCGGAAAAATAGTCGGTAACGAGCCTTTCGTTGGCTCCCTCCTGGTCACAAGGGATGTAGCGGCGAATTGATCTAGTTGGTTGAGGAGGAGGGGCAGGGGTATTGGCGGCGACATAGGCGGCACGATATTGTTCATAGTATTCTTGTTCTTCGCGCTACGCTTCCGCAATGATATCGATGAAATCCATTTTTGAATTTTTTAGAGAGGGTTTGAGTGAGAGAAGAAGATGTAGATGAGTTGTATGAAAAAATATGAATGAGAGATAATTTGATGTGAAAAGTGGATGATGAATGTGTGTATTTATAGATGATTTTTGGATTTAAAAAAATTTAAAAAATTTCAAAAAACAGTAATAAACGGCTATATTTTTTGGGAATCCAAAAATATATTTTTTAACTTTTTGGTATTATTTTCAAAAAATTTTTAAGAAAAGGAAAATCCAACGGATAATCCGTTGGCGAATAGAAACGCGCCACGTCGCCTGCTCAATGGCACGGACGTGCTCGATGCATCGAGTAGCGCCGTGCCAGTGGCGGACACAGTAGTGCCGCACCGTCGGCACAGACGGCGTCAGTCCCAGCGAGCACCGCTGTGAATGCTCTAAGCGACATTTTGGTATAACTTTAGATTTTTGCCGGTTCCGGTTTGTTTTGCTAAAAATTAATTATCCTAAGTACCTATATTAAAATTTGAAATCACCACTATTCACTATTGCTAAAAATATCGAAGGAAAAGATTCTGACGGAGCATCATCACTTTTATTAAAGCAAAAGCCACCGCCTTCCCGCTACAGCCAAAACTAGGCCACAAATCCCAAACTCACCATTCCTCCATTTCCCCAAACCGATTCACAAAACAAAATTGAAAAAAAAAAAAATTAAAATCAAAGCAAATGGCGAGCTCGATCGCAGAAGCGCACAACGTCCGCGTGCTAGGCAGCGGCGACACCGTGGTGGTCCTAGGGCACGGGTTCGGAACCGATCAGTCGGTGTGGAAGCACCTGATCCCGCACCTGGTGGACTGCTACAAGGTGATCGTGTACGACCACATGGGCGCCGGCACCACCAATCCCGATTACTTCGACTTCGACCGCTACTCCACCCTTGAAGGCTACGCCTACGACCTCCTCGCCATCTTGGAGGAGTTCGGAGTCCAGAAGTGCATCTACGTCGGCCACTCGCTCTCTTCCATGGCCGGCGCCATCGCTTCCATTTTCCGCCCCGATCTATTTCACAAGCTCATCATGCTCTCCGCCTCCCCAAGGTGTCTCCCAATGTCATTTTAATTACAATTAATTGTTTTTATTTCAAAATTTTATAAGGGGACGAAGGAAGTAGATTTGGATGCTATCACTCATTAGTAGTACTAAATTTTAGTCACTTACTCTTAAGTTAATATCATATGAATATTGATTTGAGACTAAGTTAGTGAAATTCAATATAATTTTTCAACTAGAACGAATCCTACATATACACGATTTGGAATGATTATAGTAGATTATATTCATAGTTATAATTCTTTCAATTTTTTTAATAGTTAGGATATTAGATCCTTTATTTTCTATTTGGTATCTCAATAAATAGAAACTCTCTTATAGTATCTATACTTATTTCTAAAATAAATTCGATACAATTTAGCTCAAGCTTTAATTTTGATAGGTTCTTGAACACGGGGGAAATAAATGCGATACAGTTTAGCTCAAGCTTTAATTTTGATAGGTTCTTGAACACGGGGGACTACTTCGGAGGGTTCGAGCAGGAGGACATCAACGAGCTGTGTGGCGCGATGGAGACGAACTACAAGTCGTGGGTGTCGGGGTTCGCGCCCCTGGTGGTGGGGGGCGACATGGATTCAGTGGCGGTGCAGGAGTTCAGCCGGACGCTGTTCAGCATGCGGCCGGATATAGCGCTGAGCATGTTCAGGATGATATTCACGTTCGACCTGAGGCACTTCCTCGAGCGCGTGACTGTACCGTGCCATATCATCCAAAGCTCCAAGGACTTGGCCGTGCCGGTCGCGGTGGCCGAGTATATCCACCAGAATCTCGGCGGGAAGTCCATCGTCGAGGTGGTCCCTACAGAGGGTCATCTGCCACAGCTCAGCTCGCCGGAGCTCACCATCCCAGTGCTGGTACGCCATATACAGCATGATATTGTAGATGGTGATCATTGATGAGCCGTCGACCGAGAAATAAATGTTCGTGACATTTCATGCTTTGTTTGGTTTATTTTTTCCATTTTGGCCTAATGGTTGGATATTGGATTATCGTGGCAACTTTCGTATGAGGAATGTCAAGGGAACATTTCTCAACTGTTTTGTTTAGTAAGAGTCTTCTTGGTATGATGGAATGGAAGGAGAAGGGAATGGAGATGGTAATGGAATGAGGACGGGAATAGAATGGAATCCTCATTCCATTCTTGTGCTTGGTGAATGTAAGGAATACATGGAATGAAATTGTGTACGTGTGGTGTGTGTGGTGTGTATAGCGTGCGCAGGGTGTGCGCAGGGTGTGCATAGTGTGTAGTGTGTGCAATACATCTTCGTCGGTAAATCTGATATTTTCGTTGAAAAAGATCAGAGAGGGTGAGAGAAACCACGACCATCAATGCAAAAATAGGATCGTGTTTTTCGACCCTCGAAAATGTCAATTTAAAGAAAAAAGGTAATAGCTGCTAAAATCACTACGTTTGAGACTTTTCGGTTTTTCCTATAAACTTCAACAAAAGATTCAATTATCTTACAAACTTTGAGGATATGTGTAATTTTTTCAATCTGACTCGAACTTGTGTTTTTTTGAAGAAATTGATTTTGTGCTTGATCTAAAAACTTACATGGGCCTATAATTAAAGCAAATGGCGCTATTTTTGTATCCGAAAAAGACATCATTTTGTACTTGAAAACGTTTAAATCAAGAATTGAATATTTATAAGATTTTCTTCCTCGATTATCTAGGGTTCGTCGATTATTATTGAAGAATTTTCTCCATACATAGACCTTCGAGATTGGATTTTCTCCATGCATTGACCTTGAAACTTATATAAATCGTTTCTATTCAAGTTTGTACTTGTTATTTGATTTTAACCGATGTGTATTTGATTTCCCACCATATATGTCGACATCTACATAACATGTGTATATAATGTGGGAATGTTTTCGCTGTCTCATAATCCTAGTTGAAGAACCAGTGTATGTCACAGGTCTAGATGAATCATTTTCAAAAGGGTCTCTTTTCCTAATCTTCTTTGGTCCAACACACATTTTCTTTACTAGAGATGGTTGGTATACCGAAGTGTAAGAATATTCATACCCGTTATCATACCGAAATTTTACCGTACGATATCATACCATACCGAAAGTTACGATATGCTGAAAATTTGATATTTTTTCAATACGATAAGTGCGTAATAATAGTATTTCAGTATTTTTACCTACCCCTAGTCTCACAATTAGGAATATCAATGTAGCCCGTGGGCAGGCTCGAATAACCCGTCAAATTTGTAGGGTTCTAGCCCGATAAAATTAAAACCCAATTAGCCCGCACCTGATTAACCTGCGCCTCGTTAGGGCCAGACCCGAAAACCCGATGGGCTAGCCCGAAAACTCGATAAAGTTTATATTATTCTATTTTTTTACTTCTAATTCAACACTTCATTGATTAATTTTAGAGTAAAAATAACTAAAAAAATACCTTTCAATTTTGTATCAAATATAAAAATTATATATTAAATTTTTAATAATATAATAATTAATAAATAATTAAAAACTTCAAATTCACTTTAAAAAATATTTAAATTCCTAAAACATGCATTAAAATTTCACGAAATATCTCAAAAATTAGTATTTGATCATGTTTATGATTGAGTTTGAGCATATATCTCAAATTTATAATAATTAAATATTTTACATTTTATGAATATAACTAATTTTCATCACTATTTATTTGATTGATCGCATGTTAATCTTATCGGTAGTAACCCGATTAACCCGTTGGGCTAGCCCGAAACCCGAGCTTTTAGGGTTAGGGTTGAACTTTTATAACCCGAAAAAAATCACAACTCAATTAGCCCACTCCGATTAACCCGCAACCCGAGTAGGGCCAGCCCGAAACCCGATGGGCCGGCCCGATTGACATCTCTACTCACAATGTCCACCCCTCATAATTCAAGGCCTCGAGCTTTTTCCTAATCTTCGGACACAACTTGTCTGTATAAGAACTAATTTCGTCTAACTTAGTCTAATCTAATTGTTATGACAAATAGGGAAATTGTGTAATCGATAAACAAAAGAACGTAAATAAGCACAGAATTTACGTGGTTCACCAGCGATGTGTTGGCTACATCCACGAGCAAGAACGGAAAACAAATTGTATTATGACTGCGGTTACAGATACAAAGTTATTGTGTTCTACTTCTATATAAATAGGTACAAGAGACGAACTAGGCCTAATACAACAATTAAGGCTCAAAACTGAAACATTTCATAGTGTCGGGCCGGGGACGTCTCCAAACCTCGGACCTTCAAGCAAGACCTCCGTTTGGCTAGCGACAAACAGTAATGATTCAAGATATCCTAATACTAATTTCATTCTATCAAAGAGATTCTCATGTCCTTTAAGTATATCAATCAAATTTAACTCTAGAATTAACTATATAATCATTGAAGCTTTCACAAACATTATTTAAAATAATCAGAGCATTGCACAAGTACTATTAGGTCTTACAAAATCTAGTTTGATTCTTATCCATTATGTCGACAAACGCTACGTCATTTTCCTTCTCCATTTCCATGCATGCCATGTTGCAATTCTATTCGTTTACATATGTGCTCCTAACCAGCATAATAGACTATTCAAGACAGATCCTTTGTGGCTCTTCTTCCATTTTGCATAAATGCCCATTGCACAATTTCTATGCTAGGTGGGGCCAATGCTTCAATTTTCTCAAGACCCTACAAAAATCAAGTGTCAAAAACAAGAAAAATATTTATAACTTTCACATTAGTGTTAAATAAAAAAGTATATCTTCTATTGATCACTAATAGAAATTATGCCAACTTCTTCACTAAAACCGAATTCTACTGCCAAAATGTTGATGAACCAATTCCAACATCTCGTATTTTAAACTTCAATCATTGCCCAAGCTATAGGGAATATCTGGCTGTTCCCATTTTTCTTCAAGAAGACATCATCCAAGCTAATGATCCTTCTACAAAAAATATGGAACTCGTTTCTCAAAATCACTAAATCACATGTACATATACTTGAACAAAAATCCCAATCATCAACTTAAGAAGGCATTTCCTAATCTTAGTTTAATAATCTTATACAGAACTCCTTAACAACTCAATTGCCTTATGCTTTGCATCATACAATTTCATTTTATAGCATCATGTGCATACCATCAGCTTAAAGTCCCTGCCTAGTTCTTTCATATTAAGATTTGGTCCAACTCTTGAAAATCAAACAAATCCGGTTAAAAAATTACCTTAATTATTGTATTTCCTACATACTTTTCAAACTTATCATCAAGAATCATAGTCTCATGCCATAGTGATATCGGATTCTGAACTTTGTTTCTCTATTTAAAAAGTCAAGAACTGCGAATTAAAATAAACTGGAACAAAATCCTAGTTTCGATCAAATTAAATAGTCAAAACACAATGAGGATATCATACCACTATTTTTCTCTGGATTGGTGTTCGTCCCCATATTGTGGACCACCAAAAGACATAGCTTCCTGACACAACGAATGGAGACCACCAACCACTCAGAATGATGCAAATAATCTGGGATCACGTGGGAATCCGCCTACTGCCAACAACTGCAGGACCACCACCAACTTTATCCACTCGGTCGGGATTCAAGTAACGAGTGAGAAATTTGTCAAAGGTTTGCAGGATTTCTGAAATTTGGGAGGTTTTGGTATCTCAAGTGTGAAGAATTTGTTTCCCGTAATGTTCTAGTGTGGAGTCTTCGACCGACTGATACCGTAATAGTCCACGTAAAATTAAATTCACACGTAATGGGCAACATATAGTCCAAAACAACTATTTGTAGTATAATTAAATATTTTAAAGTTTAGAAAAGCAAAAAATTATTCTAAAGAAACTAATTGTCCAAATTGAAAAAAGTCAACTAATTGACAAATAAAGCTCTTTTAGTATGTACGCATTGTGTAAATTGGGATAAATCGTACTCCCTCCGTCCCATTTAAAATGAAACATTTGGGAATCGGCACAAGATTTTATGTAGTGTTTTTTTGTGAGTTGATGAGGAGAGAGTAAAGTAAAAGAGATGAAAAAGTAGAGATAGAGTTGTTTCCATTTTAGGAAACATTTCATTAATGAAACAAACAAAAAAGGAAAATGTTTCATTTTTAATGGGATAGAGGGAGTACTAATCAAACCATAATTTCCTTGTATCTTTTATCACTCATCCACACCTCCAAACAAAATCGATACTGCAATTCCTTTATTCCCCTCAGATCGAATCGAATTTCTGTGATTTCATGCAATTTATCTGCTCTAATCCACACTGAATTAACAGTTGCTAATCATCGTTCCCGATCGTTGCTCAGAAAAAAAACGAGCAATTGCAATTGATCGACGCTGCTGGCGCACCTCTCTGCCCTATTGCTCCAAATCTCGCTATTTTGCGCCCTCGTCGCGCAGCTCCACAATCAACCGTCCGCTTCGGCCTTTTCCTTTGCTGCTGTAAGTAAGGCCAACGACGCCTTCTCGTCGGAGATCTGCGCCACTGTGATGTCGAAAGCGCGGGTATACGCGGACATTAACGTGCTGCGTCCCAGAGAATACTGGGATTACGAGAATCTCACTGTTCAGTGGGGGTAAGTAGTTAATTACAATTATTTCCACCTAATTTTATAGTTATACAGCGGTAATTTTGTGCCAATGGGGATGATTCGTGATAAATGTTCAACTGTAAGGATTTTGAGCTAGAGTTGTTAATGGGAAGATTTTGAGCAAATTAATATGTCTGGTAAATGCATTTTAAATTCTTTTATTTCATTCAATTTGAATATATTTGTGTTTGCTCCGTGGTGAATTCTTTGCCTAATATATATTCTAAGTTGAACACGAAAGAAGACTGTGGCTTTCGGGGCACTTATCGAGTAAGTGCTTGTGTGCTTAAAATCTCCTGAGTATTGGATAACCAAGTAATGATATATAACTCAGCTGTGAAGGTAATTTAATCAATATATGAGACCTTGGAAAGAATTTGAAGATAATCTTTTTCTAGATTTACACACACTCACCCAAATGACTCGAAAGCTGGCTTATTAATTGAGTTGGGCTTCGTTGTCAGTTTTGGAGAGCATTCGTTTTTTAGATCCACATGCACTCACCGAAATGACTCAAAGGCATCTTATCAGTTGAGTTGCACTTGTTTCTTAGTTATGAGATCATTCTTGAAAAAGAAAATGGTGCCCTGCAATATCGAGATTGTATAGGAATGCATCTCTTACTCTTCATCTTGCAATTTCCCAATTCTTATTCTGATAAGGTGTTATGATTCAACATAGATTATTTGTGTATTACTACATGGAAAAAGAAGAACGAATGTTTAATCCATTTGGGGGTGAAAACAATCAACAACCTGTTCTTATCTACGCCTGAAGAATTAGGGGCCAATGTGGCTCTATAGAAGTTTCATATTTTTATTTTTGAAAGAAATATCTTATCGAACACTAGGGCCTTGAGCACTTATTAATATGTTTTAACTTGTTTCCTATATGCTTCCAGAGACCAGGATGATTACGAGGTTGTTCGTAAAGTCGGTAGGGGAAAATACAGTGAAGTTTTTGAAGGCATAAATGTAAATAGCAATGAAAGGTGCATAATCAAGATTCTGAAGCCTGTTAAGAAGAAAAAGGTTTGTTTTTATCCTCTTAATGGGGGCCAGTGATTAATTCACATATTCTCAATGTGCTTATGCTCTTTGGAGATTTGACCTATCCTGACACGTGACTTTTGATGGTGGATTTTATATCCATCTCCAATTGTTTGATCGAAATTATCTTTAAACTGAATGAAATTGAATCTTCCTCATGTAAAAAAAGATTGCTGTACTTGGATAGTACTACTTGTGCACAGTTTCAAGTTTTTGTCTTACATACTCGTTAAGTATTTGTTTGAGCTGTAAACGGAAACTGCATGAAAAAGTATGCTTTTCTACATTGCTGAAAGTATCCATTTATAGCTTCTTTTATAACTTTTTTCTTCTACAATCTCATTTCATTTTTTTTTTCTTCATTGTCATTTCTGATGTTCTTGGTTATCTATCAAAGTGTTCTTCTTCGATGAGAAATATAAAAAATTTCATGTAACTGGACCAATTACATATTTATGTCCCGTGATTCAATGTTGTGTCTATAATGTTTTCTTGTAAACTTCTGTGCAGATAAAAAGAGAGATCAAAATTCTGCAGAACCTATGTGGGGGACCCAATGTTGTCAAACTCCTTGACATTGTTAGAGATCAGCACTCTAAAACTCCTAGCTTGATATTTGAATTTGTTAATAGTACAGATTTCAAAGTTCTGTACCCCACATTAACCGATTATGACATACGCTACTACATATATGAGCTTCTCAAGGTGAGGATATGCTTCAATGTCATATTAATGAAAATTCAATTTCCTACGAAATCTTGTATTTCATACTTTTGACCTTTCAGTTAGTGGCTACATATTTTCATGAAAATATGCTTATAAACTTCTTATGTTAAGAAAGATTATATATTGTTTAGGATGTACCTTAGAAACCCCCACCATCGGTTGGCTTTATTTATCATATATGGAGGGTGCTTGTGCATGTGCTACAGGCTAGGTGGCTTTGCACTGACTGATTTTTTTCAAATGTATTATAATTTTTATATGAGGGATTTATCTTGTAGTATATCAATTTATATACCATCTCCACCACATGACCTTCACTTTCTCCATTTACAGTGCAATTACTCCTAAGTGTATCACTTTGGGTTCGGCATGGGTTTTAATAAATGTATGGTAAAACTAAGTGTGTTTAGTGGAGAAAGGGGCCACCATATGTTAGTGGGGGGAGGAACCAAAAAGGAAAGTGATATCAGATATATTAATCATTACTTGTACTAACACTGCCCTTGATGTGAGATTCTTTCTTCACTCACCAATGCACTATTTTATTACAGCCCTCGATAACTTAGCCCTAAATTAGTAAACTACAGAAATACTAAAGATAACTATAACTAAATAGTGGTCTCTATCACTTGTCTTGTTTGATAGTATTTCAATCCTATTGTCATTGATTACTTTGTAGGCACTGGATTACTCTCACTCTCAGGGAATAATGCACAGAGATGTTAAGCCTCATAATGTGATGATAGACCATGAATTGCGAAAGCTTCGCTTGATTGACTGGGGTCTTGCAGAATTTTACCATCCTGGCAAGGAGTATAATGTCCGTGTTGCTTCAAGGTACATTGTGGCTATTTTCTTAGGGTAATTGGTAGTGATTTTTTCCTTTATATATTTTCTTCTCCTTCTTCATGTTTCTTAACTAGATTTGTTGAGTTACTATTTTCATGTTTCCTTTTGATTATCCTTAGTATGATATTTTTCATTTGATGCTCTGACTTCTCATTTCCAGAGACGACTCATGCCATTAGGATACAGATGGATACAATATCCTTCCTGAATTTTCTTCCTTACAGGTTGTTCCAGTTGGATTTGCGTTTGTGAAGAAAAAACATAGGAAATTAGGAATTGGAGACCATAAGTAGAACTAACTAGCTCATTTATAGTTAGGGTTATGGTAAAAATTTGTTTTTTCGTAAAATTACGAATCCTGTAGTTAACCTATAGAGTATAGAGTAAATGCACTTGACATATAAGGTAACTGCACTTTCATGGTCTTGTAATTGTGCCCTGTATGATTCGAATTTCAAACCCAGGATCATGAAAGTGCATGTACTTTATAGGTTAAGTACCGTTACTTCATATATTTAGTGCATATACAAATTTATATTTGTATATGTTGGATGACATCACATGCTTATTTTCATTTTTACTCACTTTCAGTCGTATCATACCTATAATAACTTTAGGGTCATGAATACTTATTTCGACCGGATACCCTACCTGCCTAGCTGGCCCTACCTTTGATTTACTTTCTACGGAAACCAATATAAATGACTTAATCTCTGTATTCTATATTGGATTAAATTAATTTTTGTATGTTGTTAGCATAGAACCGTGCAGGCATGCGTTTCCCGTTTATTTTATTGGATTTTGGTGGATCCAATCTCCAATTGGGTGTTACTTGCTACTCAGTTAGCATATCAGAGTATGGATTATCGGAAGGATTACGTTCTTCATTTCAGTTTTGCTTGTTAATAGTAGTAGATTTCGGAGGTTGTATTTGTTTGGAATGTAACTCAGAAACTGTTAGCTGGTTGATATGATTATGTTAAATCTCTTCTATTGATTCAGATACTTCAAGGGTCCAGAACTTCTCGTTGACTTGCAAGACTATGACTATTCCTTGGATATGTGGAGCCTGGGTTGCATGTTTGCCGGGATGGTTAGATAATTGAATGGGTCACTTTATCAGTTCCATCGATGTTTGTTCCTTATTTGTCCTTATCTTTTTTTCATGTTGATTATGTAGATTTTTCGGAAAGAACCTTTTTTCTATGGACATGATAACCAGGATCAACTTGTAAAAATCGCTAAGGTAAATACGTTGGCTTGCCCATTGAGAGTATTTGAGACATTGTATGTAATTCAACTCCCATATATTTAAACACTCATGGGTTGTACTAATAGAGACACAAAGTAATATAGTGGCGCAGCTGACAATCTCTTAAAGTTTGTGGATCTCCTATGTAACTCATCTGATTTGAGATTTTCTCCTCCAGGTCCTTGGGACTGATGAGTTAAATGCGTATCTACACAAATACCGGTTGGAGCTTGATCCTCAACTAGAAGCTCTTGTTGGAAGGTATGCTATTTGCTAAGAGTTACAAAATGAATCCAAATTAAACTTTTAACTCATCCTATGTGTAGTAAAATATTTTAGATGAAAGCTGGTCTTTGGCTGTGACTTAACTAGATGCTTTCCATTTAACTACTTTCAATTTCTCAGGCATAGCAGGAAACCATGGTCGAAGTTTGTTAATTCAGATAATCAGCATCTTGTGTCACCAGAGGTCATGCTTTGTTCTTTCATTCCTTCTTCAACCTTTTAAATTCTAAGCAAAATTACTTACACAAATGAAATTCATAAATCAATTTCCTCTTTTTCCAAATTTAGAAATTTTGTCTTACTCTGACAGGCCATCGATTTCCTCGATAAACTCCTGCGATATGATCATCAAGATAGGCTCACAGCAAGAGAAGCTATGGTATTTCTTCACTGCTTTGCTAACTTATAGTACTCATCGACTGAGCTACTCTGCCCCCTGCATTTTGAAAATTTCTATTGCATTTTTGTTGCAGAAAACAAAAATTTGGGCATACTTTGTATATTTACATGCAATTAATTTTTTTTAAAATCCGACTTTTTGACCTTTTTAAAAAAACTGAAAATGTGAGTTTAACTTATGTTTTGATATCAAGATAAACTTTGTTTGATGAAGCTATGAAATGGCTTTTAACCTATCTTGATGTCTTTTTGTTGGTATGTTCTTTTTCAAACTCTAATCTTGTGCTCGACTAATCTTATTGTAGGCTCATCCGTATTTCTCGCAAGTAAGGGCTGCAGAGAATAGCAGGAGCCGAACTCAATAGCTCAACCTCCTTGCTCGCAAAACACAGCATAGCTTTGTGGTAATGTAACAAATGCAGCCGTTGATACCCTTGTGATCTTATATTTTGATCATTTGTCAGTTACAAGAATTGTTTTATAACTAGCTATCATAACATAACCCTCGTATATGTTGGAGTTTTCCAGTTTCTGTGTATTAAGAGTATATTTTTGCAATATTACTTTATGTATCCATTAATTATGAGTGGATGATTCCCTTTGATTGTTTTGCTTTACTTTTGAGTGAAACCTCTCCCCAACCCATGTAGCCTGTGGCATGGATTAACTTTTTTTAAATAGCATCAATAATGGTTTTTCATCTATTTCGATGATAATTCGAACCATCAACTTATTTGTTGGATGTAAAACGTCAAATTGCAATGGAAGCCAATCAAATCTTGACCACTAAAGTAATATGTGTGCTCGTTGTAAACTTTAAGCTCAATTTATATTGGTGCGACAATGGATATTACCCTGTAGACGCAATCTATCCTAGGTGGTCGATTTTTGTCAAGACCTTTTCGTGTCCAACAAATCGAAAAGGGTTTGTTTCGTCGCGGAAGCATGATTTAGCTAAAAAAGATGTTTTATCGTACTCCAAACATGGTTCGCAATCGTTCAAGGATGTGTTAGCCGATACCATATATGTATACGCCATACGGCTTAATATGATTATTGAGGATGAAGGAGCCAAGCATAGTTGGGTGGATGTAGACATGACCAACTCCTCACCCGCAAGCAACCCCCAAATCAAGGTGCACCCAAGAATTTCTGAACTTATATACATCGCCGGAATCAACACACGATAACTCCAATATAATGATTGAAAAAACATAAGCACATTTTGGTCCACGGATTATAACATATTTTTTATTTAAATCTAGATTTTATTTATTTTATATATTTCAATAAATTTAGTTATTTTTTAAAATTTAATTATATAAATTTTATATACTCCCTCCGTCCCAGATTTGTAGTAATATTTTGCCATAAAAGTCCGTCCCACATTTGGAGTAACATTTAGAATTTACCATATTTGCACATAAAATTTTACCCCATTATTCACTAAAATTACACCCAAATGTCATTATCTATATTAAAATAAATCAAAACAAAAACAAAAAACCAAAAAGTCAAAGAGGGACCCACTTTCAACCAACTCACTTTATTTATTACACACTTCATCATCTCACTCCACCTCTCACTTCATTAATTACACACTCCACCAATTCCTTAAAACATGTGTCATAACTAAATGTTACTACAAGTGTGGGACGGGGGGAGTATTTCAGTAAATTAGTAGTAATTTTTATTAACAGGGATTCAACAACTTTCACCAGAAGGAACCAACCATTTTACTAAGTCTCGTGCTCAGTTTATGCTCTGTCAATTTGATTTGGACGCAGAATTTAGTTCAATCCGGCCACAACTCTTTCCCGGCTGATAATACTCTCTTCTGATTTCACCACGATTTTCGACTGGATTTACCGTTTATTGTGAGCTCACCAATCAACATTCATGCGACAATCCGTGTAAAAAAATGGGGGTTGTGATTGAATCTGATATATGGGAACCAAACAAATCAATTTATATACTCTTATTCATCTTCTCTGTGGTTTCAATCTTCTGCTTGCCCGCCAAATCGAGTGCAAATGTGCTCGATCACGCGTCTTCCGCTTCTCTTCTCCGCTTCCAGCGCAAATTTCTCCTCCTCTTCGCTATTTCCTCAGGTCACTGCAATTTTGTGTTTTTGTAATGTAGGTTTATTTCCTGCTAAATTAACTTCTACTTTGTTTCCCCCTTTGGCTGACAAAATTTATTTGTGTGTCGACAGTGATGGAGGGTTTATGGGCTGCGTTTGGAGAATACGAGTTGGCGTTTTATGGATTCAGTAAAGATCAATTGCTGAATGTTATTTCCGTTGGATTTGCGGTCTCTCTGTTTATCGGGAGTTTCATCGGAGTGCTATCTGATTTATTGTAAGTATGGTCACTCAATAGTTATGCCAAGATGTGGCCTTTCTTTGTGTGTGTTTGGATGGTAATGTGTTGCTCAATTTTGCAGGAAATGAAATCTAAATTAGTCTTTTTTGTAGTTGTACATCTGGAAACTACCTTATAAGTATGGATATTTTGAACATTGTGACAATTTTGCGAATGCTTTGAGTAATTACTCACCTTCTATAAAAATCTTGTCTGCGCAGAGGTTACAAGAAGCTGTGCTTGTTGTTTTTCTTGCTACACCTTTTGGTGAGTTTATGGAAGCTAGTCTTTGGAACTTCTACTTTTTGGTTAACAAGCATCTTTCTTTCACTGGCATCATCGATATTTTCCTTCGGGTTCGAGGCATGGATGGTTGTTGAGCAGGACAAGGTTGGTCTAGGATTTTTTTTAAGGCTATCATTTATTTATGTTAATTCTTTTTATATTTTGCTATGATGGTGATAGTACTTATGTTTTGCAGCTTGGGCAGAGGCAAGAGGTACTGAATGACATGTTTTGGCTGATGACTTTCTTGGAGTCTGCATCTTTTATCGGAAGCCAGGCACTTGCAAATTATCTTATTGATGATAATGTGATCAGAAATATTAAATCTTTGTGGATTGGAGCTGCAGTTTTGGCTGTTCTTGCTGTTGGTCTTGTCACTCGAGGCTGGCAAGAAGCTCCTCAAACAACGATTTTGAAGGATTATCGTGTTTCGTTTCACAAACATGTTATTTGTGGTATATCAAAATGCATGTTCTTTCCTTCATGGCATATGTTTGGGTTTGCAACCTTAAGGAATTATAAGAGGAACTTCTGTTATTGGCATTTGGCTCAAAATCCTCTAGTGAGTAACAATGCATTCTCATTTTGCAGATAAAAGGATATGGCTCTTGTCGTGGGCACAGTCTAGCGTGTATTTTTCTGTTGCAGCATTTTGGATTCTTTGGGCCCCATCTATAGTGGTATGATTATGAAGGCATCAGTTTGTCCCCTACACTTTTATTATAGCCTGTGATGTCACAGTTATGCAAGGTGCAATTTGTGGGTTTGCTAATTTGGTGCACATTTTTTATTCCTTTTATAATTCTATGGATTTGGAGTCATAGAAAAATAGATGGTACTGATAGTGTTCAGTATCTTGAAAAAATTGTGAAACTTGCGAGGTCATTTGACTTTTATGATAAAGAATTTATCTGCAGCGCATAGATACTGGATTTTCTAGATCATCCATATGTTTCTTTTTGTCATGATCTAGCCATATGTTCTTCTATGTATATTAATGTATATGTGTGTGTGTGTGTGTCTTATAATGCTCGCACATGCATAGAGAGTTGACACTTGCTAGAATTTCTTTTCAACAATTAAGTTGTATTTTTGGTTCAACCTAAATATTAACTATGGTGTATTTGCTTGAAAACTTTCTTTTGATTGCTATTGTTTCTTATTATACTCCTATTAACTATGTAAAAAGATCTTAAAAATTTGTTTGACCAGTATTATGCTACAGGCTGATGGAAGGGAGGTGTCTTTGGGATTGATATATCCTTGTTTGCTTGGTTCGAAGATGCTTGGTAGCACTGGATTCCCATGGTTCTTCCACATGCCATTAGTGCTTCGGACAGAGGAATACCTAATGTATGCATTCACCATAATGGGCATTGCTTTGTCTATTGTGGCCTATGATTATCAGGTGAGCTAACTTCATACTCATTCTTACAGCTAACTATGTTGTGTTTAATCTTCTTGTTGTAGTATTTTGGTTTAAGGTTTTCCTTATTTCAGGAAATAGGACTTCTGGTAACATTATTCTGCTTATTTCAAACTTGCCTGGGCATGGTTTTGCCATTTCTTGCCAGACTGAGAACAACGTAAGCTATCATTACTTTCTACTTATTTATGAACCCTATGTTGACATTCAGTGATGAATTATTTTATCGCCTGATGTTTGATCTCGAGTGATGAACACAAGTGTTGTTTGCAATCTTATCCTTCTAACTACCCCCTGCAGGTATCTGCCAAATGAAATTCGTGGTGGAATGATGAGCTTATCTCTCATGCCTGCAAATGCAGCAATCTTGTTTCTTCTGGTCCTGGTATATTCTACTTCCACATCACATATTTGTAAACATAATTATAATAGAATCAATGGGTTTAGATGTTTTTACTATGGAAAGGCTACTTTGTTCACTATAACCTGTCTCTTTGGGTACAAAATTGCATTAACAAAATTGTTTCCGAAAGAATTCTAAAGATGACTTGAAATTGATAAAAGTTAATGAAATTTCCTGTCATGTGTATCTTCCTTGGGACTTAGGAGGGCATATTATACATTTACATATTTTCATGCACATGTGAAATTTTGGGGTTTTCGATTGCCTTTTTTGCAGTCTGAACTAAATCGCATAGCTTCCTTCCTTTTGTACTTCCTTTTATTGATCTATTTTTTCCTTGACATGGATTTGTTGCTACCGTGTTGGCATTGCAGAGAGGTCATCACTACATTGCAAATTCAACTATTACCTCTGTTGCTGCCCTTGGACTATTCTCGGCTGCTGGCTGCATGTATTCGTTAAGAAAATGGGGAAAACAACTCCAGCCGAGTAGACGCAACTTGTGATCCAAACCCATTCCTCGAAAGTTCATTCAACCATCAATCCTCTGAAGTTGAAGGCTTGCATCTTCTTGTACGATCAAATATCTGACTGGCGAGAGATGGGTGGTGCTATATGTCGATAACTGCATGAAGCATGTTTTTGCCAGCCAGCCAATGTAGAGTGACGGAAGAGGGGGATGAATGCTGCAAACGATCTTTAATGGCTTACGGGTTTGGTAGTTTCAAGAAGAGGTAGTGTTAGATGCAGTCATCAGTTGCATACATGGTAGCCCATTGCGTTGATGCTCCGGACTGCGACTTGCTGAGCCGGGGCCGTCCTGAACATTACCACCTGTAGTCATTTGTGCAAAATATGTGAGCAGACAGCTATCGGTAGTTTAACAAAAAGATCAAATTTTGTGTGTGTTTACTTTTAATAATGTTTTTTGTTCTCCTGAAATAGCAAACTGAAAACATAATAGAAATTCACACAAAATAATTTCTTGCTAAAAGTTGGGAAAACCCACTCTCAAAACGTAACGGACTAAACAAAAAATGATTTACAGCACAAATATTATTTTTAAATGAATTGGTCTACGCATTAATTTGTCGGTGTAAATGCCAACAAAACAAAATACTCCTATAAAAAATTAATAAAACAAAGGCTCGTGCACACAATAGAAAACAGCAATTGGTGGCTAAAACCAAATTTAGGGTGAAATATGGTTTTTCATGAACTTTAAAATTGGTGATTAAAATTGTGAACTTGTCATATTGTAGTAATTTTTCAATGCTGAAACAAAAATTCGTTGTTAAATTTTAAAATTCTTGAGGAAAAAAAAACAAATTTAGCTTGCAATAAGGACCAACCGCGCTAAATTATTTAAATGTTATTTAAATTTGCATCTCGAAATAGGCTTTAAATAATACCAATACAATATTTCATTTTATCTATAGGGATGTCGAATTAACTGTAACCGGACTTGATCATCGGTTACGCTTCTCAAGCCGGACCATGTAACCGTCTTATTCGGTTACATAGTCCGGGTCCGAATCCAACATTTTTTTACCACGAAAACGCCAAAAGTGGAAGTAAAGGTTATTTCTTGGGTAATCTAATTACTGGAATAAGATAAAATGACCTTAAATCCCCATGAAAGGCCAGATGTCTCTACACGTGTATATGCCCATTCGTGGCCAAGAAAAGTGAAGCACGCTTTTTACGAAAGCATTGTTTGGTTAAATCCATTAAAATTGAGAAGAGGGTTAACGTCATACCATCCACTTTCACCCAAACTAGTAGTGCCAACTTGCATGATAAAATCCAACTCTCTAAAGCATTACTATTTTTTTAGTATATATTATTTCAAGAAGATATAGTGAGCAAAGAAGTCACACTCACGCCAAACGGAAAAATCAAAATCAATACATGAGGCACTGCCCAATATAGTAGTAGTAATTAATTGATTGGAAACAAGGTTAATTAATGAATAAAACCTTGACCCCATCTAGTGATATGCATTTAATATGGAAAAATATTCTTGTTCGAAACTCTTAATGGCTACAACTGGATAATGTATTTTATTGATTGTGTTTATGAATAAGATAGAATGGAGGTAAGAAATACACCTGGCAATAATTTTGGCAGTGAACGAGCACAAATTTCATTTGTCAAAATCAATAAAATTTGGCTGAGAATGAGCACAAATCTAATAAAGTAAGAAGAAAAATATAAGGGATATTTGACATCTAATATCATTTATGAAAATTTTAAAATGTTTGATTTTTTTCACGAATTTTAAAATTAGTAAATAATATCACGAATTTTATTCCAGGTTTGTTTTTCCCACGAATGAAAAAATTTCTCAAATAATATTATGATACGGAATTTTTTTCGTAATTTTTCGACAACAATTTTGAGAGCTTCAAGTTTTACAATCTTCGAAGATAGTTTTTCTTGAAGCACACCCTCCAAAATTATTCTTCAATCTATTAAAATAGCATGAATTTTTTCATTCGTGGGAAAAAACAAACCCGGAGTAAAGTTCGTGATATTATTTGTTAATTTTAAAATTCATGGGAAAAATTCAACTTTTTGAAAGTTTCATGATATTAGATGTCAATATCCCAAAATATAATAACTGAAATATTATTAGCCGAAGATGAATAAGTAAAATAGAGAAGAAAAGGTAGGAGAATGTAAGAAACGGTGGACGACGTTACCAAAACTAGAATAAGACTAATATTT
Source organism: Salvia hispanica (assembly GCF_023119035.1). Lineage (NCBI taxonomy): Eukaryota > Viridiplantae > Streptophyta > Magnoliopsida > Lamiales > Lamiaceae > Salvia > Salvia hispanica. The sequence continues at coordinate 14,835,744 of NC_062967.1, read as the reverse complement.
GTGAACAAATAAAATGGGAAAAATAAGATTATTGGTTGCATTATTTGTTTCTTTTTACATTAGTAATAGTAAGTTTGGACAACTAGATTTAAAATTGAGTTTGGGTAACAGCTATAAGTGGCTAAAACGACTAGTTAAACAATCTACAAATATTGTGTCTTGATGCGAAAATTTTACTTTTTCAATAGTAATGTCACCTAGATGTGTGACTTCATTAGCTTTATGAAGTTTGATGTCAATCTCTAGCATTCACTACCAAGTTCGAGAGGATGAACTAATGACCGATTCCTGTACTGGGGTCGGTGGCCTCATTGCCGTCCGATGAGTCCGTAATCGGCCACTGAGCCATGACAACTCAGCCTCCAACCTCACGAAATTTAAGAGTACGTACTAGAAAGGTAAAGAAAAATAAAAATTTAGAATAAAATTAGGACTTGGGAGAAGAAATAGCGTGAAACTAAAGAGGAAAGCTAGAAAAATCGTGAAGTTTGGTTAATTTTGTAAATTTAGTCAATTATATCATAACGTTGATATTTTTCTCAATTATCTATTGATTTTGAATTGAAGAGAAATTGTGTATGAATTGGATGCCGAATTCCATGATATTTTTACAATTTTGTGTATCACTCATAATAACCATTAATTATAGTATGAAAAATATAGAATGCAAGATTCGATAAAGTATTTAGACTTTCACGTCATATATAATTTCTTCCAAAAACCTAAATGAATGTAACAATTAAAAAAATGTCAAAATCATGATATATGGAATTAGTAATTAGCTAATTTTGAAAGTAGTATAATTGAAAAAAATATAATACTCCGCATGACTAAATTTCATCATTTGTATTTTGTATTGCAATTTTCTCTAAAAAATTGTTGAGTTTACTAAAAATGATTTTAGAGAACAATACGGTAGGCCTGTTTTGTACTCCTAGACCCTGTATAGTAAATCTAGAATATCATTTTTTTTAATTAGACTATTATTTTAAGTTTATTTTGATTCTTGCAGCGTGCCTCTCGTATATCTTAGATTCTTTGACTATTCCCCCCAAGTATCCGAAAGGATTGGAGATTTATATTTACCTGACTTCTACATTATTCAGAAATTTGGGTTTTTATTTTCTATTTTAATATTTATATTAAATGCTTGAATATGGAATGTTTTTCTGGTTTGATTTTAAAATAAACCATGTGTAAGATATTAAAAAATGTAATTAAAACATGATTCTTTGATTTAATTTTAGTTTCAAGGTTTTTTTTAATAATATTCAACATATACCAATAAATAGTACATTTTTTAAAATTATAGTAGTAATAAATTATTTTAAAAGAAAGAATTATTTAAATATAGGAGTATAAAAATTGTCAATTCTTCACTATATCCAACCCAAAGATTTTTTATATTCTGGATCCATTATTTTTATTTTTATCGTAGCTATATGAAATGGTTTACTATTGCAAATTATATCAAATAGGAATGAATATAAAATTAAGAAATGTAAAAAATGAATTGTAGCTATGAAGCACTGTTGTTTTGTGGGTGTGTTTATACATTATGCAAATCAACTTAAGTAACAAAACAAGCAAAATTTGATTATAATGATAAAAAAATTCAAAATGCAATCAACTCAATTAACAAAACGAGCACAATTTGATTATAATGATCGAAATGCAATCAACTCACACTACAAAAAAAGTCAGTTTACCGACGGAATTGGCGACGGAAAGTTTTCGCTACGAATTACCGACGGAATTACCGACGAAAACTTTTCGCTACGAATTACCGACGAATATTCCATCGCTAATTCTTTTCCTTTTTTAAATTAATGTATTTTCCGTCGATAAAAAAAATTATCGACGAGTTGTTTACCGACGGAAGTCCATCGGTAAATTTTTTTTACCGACAGAAAATACATTAATTAAAAAAGAAAAAGAATTAGCGACGGAAATTCCATCGGTAAGTCGAAGCAAAAAATTGTCCATTGTGATTCCGTCGATAAACTGACATTTTTTTTAGTGTCAACTAACAAAACAAGCACAATTTGATTATAATGATAAAAAATTCAATCAAAAATTGAAAATGCAATCAACTCAAGTTACAAAACGAGCACAATTTGATTATAATGACGTAAATGCAAGTCAACAAACGCAAGCCCACACCTAAAGGAATGGGGTCCGCTGACGTGGCGCGGTGCCCCCAACCCCACCCATCACAGTCCCTGTTTTGGAATATGTGGATCATTTTAATATGAGCACTACTTGACCTAACTATGGGCCCCACATAAGTCCCTCGAATATAGGAAGAAATGTCCAACCAAATATTTTTGTTCCTCACAACATGTCACATATATTTAAATCAAGGTTAACTGCACTCTCTATTTCAACATTTTTAATTTGTTTTCCTCTCTGTTTGGAATGATGAGATTTGTTGGGTTTTTAGTAGTAGATGTTATTTTCAATATTGTTTTATTATATAATGGAATTTAGTTTTACTGCACATGATTGTATAATATAGTTTTGTGCTTCTGAAAAATATTGTTAGATTTATTTATGTATATATATAAAGACTGTGACAGTTTTTTCGGAACCTCCAATTAATTTTAAACAGTGCAGACGAAGCATCTTTTTTTATTTGAATAAGGAAAACTCTAAGATTAAAACATGTTATTCACAAAAATGAATTGTTTTGGACTTCATCGAAACGTTGATTCAACTTTTCAGCTTAGATATCAACACATAATGAAGTAACTCAACTCGTTAATGGTCAAGACTATTCACTCTCTCATTTATACGTCCCCCCCCCTCTCTCGAACTACACACTCATATTCACTTTCACAATTATACATTTCACTCTTTCTCAAACTACACACTCGTCTTCCATGTCAAGTGCAACTATCCTATATTGTGCTACATTCATATGCACATTAAGGTTATCAATCGGAAAATTAAGCCAGCGCCTAATAGACTCAAACAGAATATTGCTCGAAAGTCTAGGGCCACTTTGTTCGAAAATTAAACTCGGTTAAATTAAGAAATGTAAAATATAGTGGTTTAAAAAGTTAGTGAAATATAAAATTTATTTTTTTATATTAATTTTATAATAAAATGTGAATAAAATAAATTATGAAAATATGAATCTTATAATTAGATGAATATAGTATAATTAACTGAACACACCATCTAACAATCCATCGGAACCACTAAAACTTTTGCTCATAATTTAAATGGTGGTAGATCGATATAAATTTTTTTAATATGTTAGAACAAAGACATAAATTTCAAAGGAAAATAGGTCCACATGATGTAATATGCTTAGGTACACCGCTTGACACACTCCAAAAGCCAACTTCATTGATTCTCTCTCATGCAAATTGCTTCACCCCGACCAAATTTAAGAAGCTGTTCTGTCCGCCGAAAGGTCCCCAAGATTCAACACTAATTAAAGCCAATCAAAACTCAGCCCCAACCCCAACTGTGCCCCTCCAAACCCCAACTTGTCCAAATTTCTTTACACAATATTATAAAATAAAATATTAAAAAGGTACACAATTTTCCTGGAACTATCTCTGCCCAATGATATTCTTCAAGTCTGGATAAGTACGAAATCATGGTTTTTATAAGCAAACTTGCCTCTTTGCCACGCAATTCTTACATGGATTTGAGGTGGGTGTCTTTAGGTCAAAGTAGAGGGCACATTGATTTGTTTTTTAAATAGTTTCATTCCTTAAAATTATCGATGGACACGACATGATTAGTCATTAGTGGGCATATATGCGAGACTAATTTACAGTTTTGTGGAGAAAAGTAGCAGCATCTTTTGTCAGCTTTCTAGGGTTTCTTCATCGAATAATTCATTTGATTTTGATCAAAGTTACCGTGGAAAATGGAGAATGCTAGCAACATGGATCGTGACGTGGTACATGTCCTATAAAAATATCAATATTGTGAGGCTTACATTATTTTCTAGTTTCTACTACTACTATAACTTTTAATTACAAATTTAAACAATAGTCCTCCCACCTTGAAGGTAGTTCAATTTGATCTTGTACTAAAATTTACTAATATCTTCATAATTTAATTTCAACAATTCTCTATCAATTGAATAGAAATATTAATCAATTTATTATAGAAATAGTGATGCATAAGAATACAAGAAAGTTGAAAAAGCTAAAAGCAACTCAATTATTCAAATTCCAACAGTCATTGGATGCAGAAAATAGAAGAAGATACAGATAAGGAAGCAAAAGCTATCGTTGGAAATACATTCATTTTCCCCTACTTTTTCCTTCTACACATAATCAACCAGCAAAAAGAGGGAAATCCTGCGCCGACGACTTCAAAATCAGCCGGAAAAAATCTCCGGCAAATAAACCTCTCTACGAGGACCCAAAAAAAAAAAAAAAAAAAATTCGAAAAAAACTAATTTAACTAAACAAATTCAACAATTTCACTTCATTCGCTCGCCGATCTCCGCAAGTCGTCGTCACCGATTCCTCCGAATTCATCGACGGGCTCCCGAGGCGCCGCGGCTTCTCCGGCAAGACGCCGCCTCGGAAACCCGGCGTCAAGCTGAGATCGAGATCGGCCTTCGGCGCCGCTGCTTCCTCGGGCAAACGGCGCCGTTTCACCGGGCTGTGGAGGCGGAACGCGTCGGTGCAGTCCGAGGCGTCGTCCGGCGCCGACGCGCCGCCGAGGAGCTCCGGGAGTGGCTTCAACGCGCCGCCGCGGAGCACCGTCTCCACCGCCGCCTGGCACACATGCCAATTTCCCGTCCCCAGCAGCCCCACCGCCCCGTTCACCGGATTCACCGTCCTTCCGGCCGCCTCGAACAGCAACGACTGAAATAGAGCTGCGTAAAAAAAGAAAAAAAATTAGTGCCGAGTTTTTTTTAAATTAATAAATGAACATAAATTTAAAGGTCGCCTCAATAACTAGTTAATTAATTAATTAGTTACCTGGCCTCTGGGAGTGGGGGACCGCGGAGATGAAGGACATGAGGCCGGCGCGGCCGAAGAATTTGGCGACGAAGACGGTGGCGTGGCCTTGCGCTTCGGTGGTGTCGATCCACTGGAGACAAGGTCTTAGAATACAGGTCTCGCTGCAGCCTTTTCGAAGGACGCGGCAGCCATTGCAACTCATGCTCTTCTTAGATGGATCAAATAATCGGAGAAATGTGAAATATGGGAAGAGGGAAAGGGAATGTAATGGAATTGAATTTGAGGAGATGGAGAGGGGTATATATAAAGAGGAAATGGGAAGAGTGGGGTTGAAGTTTTGGAGTAGTTAACTAGAGTTGAGTTGAAGGAAGGAGAGTGGGAGTGGGTGTGGGTGCGTGGTTAGGTTAGATTCCCAAAGTATTGGGCAATAGCGGCTCCAAGTTTCCGCGGATGGCTATCCTCAACCGTTGGATTCTCCATTCATTTGCTCTAGATAACCTATCACTTTCACTTTTATTTTTAAATATTATGTTTAAAATATACTTCCTCCGTCTACCATTTAAAGTCCCCCAATTGGTACGTGTTTTAAAAATATGAACGAAAGTTGATGAAAATTCCGTTCTGTTAAAATAGGCTGAATTTTCTTTTTTCTTGTCTCGTAGAAATAGTCCAAATACATTTATTGCCTCAACCATCCATTACATTATTTCAATTACTTTTTTATTATTATCTTTTACTTTACCATTACACATTAAAGTTTGTGTCATTTTCAATTAGCCTATTTTTATGTAATGTATGGAGTACCCTACAACATGCGTCTATAAAAATTGGCTTAATAATAGATGACATGAGTTTTAAATAGTACTACGAAATTGATAAAATAAGAGATAGAAAAAAGTTTAAAATTATTACTATTGAAAAATGGGAATCACCTTTCTAGAAGTTTTTTTATTATAATAGAGAAACTATTTTTTATGGACTATGTTAGTATTTGTTTATAATTGAATAACGTTTTAAAGTGAAAAAATGAAATACTATACTCCATCCGTCCCAACTACTTTGAGTCGTATTCTTTTTTAAAATGTCTCAACTAAGTAGAGTCAAATTTTTTTTAAAAAACAATACATTAATCACTCTCACTTTATTCCATTAAATACTTTACGCCTTTTTATTTTTCCTACTCTATTTTGTTTTCTTTTTCTATTTTTTATTAATCTTTTGTGTCTAAAAAATTTGACTCAACTTAATTGAGAGTGGATAGATTATTAATCAATTTTGTAAACAAATTGATTATAAAATTTATCATTTGCGATGCGTGCGTAGAGACGTCTTACTACAAGTTGTACAATTAAAACGAGGGGCCGAGTACGAAATACGAATGTCCTACCTTTTTCATGGTTGCGTCTACGGCCACAAATCGATTCCGACAGAAAAAAAAGTTAAAAACAAAAGAGAGAGAAATATCTATGAGTATATTGTGTGGGGCACATTAATTGATTCCACAAGCCTCACAATTATCTTGGATTTTGGAATTAGCTTATAAGTTTGTAATCTATTTGTGCATAATTAAAACAATTGAATATGTAGCAACAGCAATCATAGGTAGGGATGCTAATTCAACCCGAAATCTGTGGGCCGGCCCGAACAACCCGATAATATGAGCGGGTTAGGGTTGTAATTTTATTACCCGAATACAAAACGGGCTAAACGGGTTGGCCCGAATGGGTTGGCGGGTTGAACGGATTGGCCCGAACGGGTTGCGGGTCGGCCCGATGGGTTGTGAGTTTTAATTATAAAATATTAAGTTTTAGGTGTTTTTTTATATTTTTGAATCTTCAATATTCATTCTACACAATCATTAGTTTTATTCAATCTTCATTCTACACTTTTCCACTTGATTCCACAATATCAGCTTTCAAGTTCCATCTCAACTCATTATTGCATCGTCTCATCATCTGCCACTAGTGTCTTACCACCACCAAAGCCAATCAAGACAAAATTAAGAACCAACCCATCAAAATTTTAATATATTTATCATTTTAATAATGATTCATGTAAGATGTGATTTTTAATTTTCATAAAGAATTAGTTACGAACAATGTCATAATAATGACACGAATACAAGCTTTAATTTATATTGTAGTTGATCGAGATGAAAGGCTTCTTTTCAAGTATTATTGAAGAAAACTATGAAAATTTGAAGATTTTATATGATTCTAAACTAAAAAGAAAAAAGTATCTAAAATTTAAAATCATTTTATAGAAGAAAATTTTGATACAAGAGATTATTTTCGAAAGCTTTTAGGCCCGAATAGCCCGATGGGTTAACCCAAAATCCGACGGGTTAGGGTTAGGGTTAAAAATTTATGACCCGAAAAATCCATAACCCGAATGGCCCGCAGCCAAATAGCCCGGCGACCCGAGTGGCCTGGCCCGAACCCGAACGGGTTAGTCCAATTGACATCCCTAATCATAGGTATCAATGTGTAGATTACATTGAGATTTTCCTTCTATTAGAGAAAATTTCTTGCTCTGAAACATCTCAACAATAATGGGTCCGAGAGAATTCTAAAATAAATGCTTATAATTTGTCACTAGTATAATATTGTTGGTATTTTGATTTTTGAGATTCAAATTTATTACCCTATACTTAAATTATTGTACATACATTTATTAATAATATTATTTGATAATTTTCATATCATTTCATTGGTTCATCAATATTTCAACTTATTTTATTCACATTTCATTATAAAATTATACTATGTGTAAAAATGTGAAATAACATTTTATTGATTTTTTTTCTAACTCATTTTCATTCATATTTAAAATAAGTATTGGAAAAAAGTAAGATCCAATATTAGTGAACTCTATAATGTATTCTTAAGTATGACCAACATAATGCAAAAGACTTATAATCTGATATATAAAGTTATAAATTTTTTTGTTTTACATTTAAATATTACTAGTATTTGAAAAATCAGAGTGTATTCACCAAGTTCTCTATTCTTGTATTCGGTCGTTGGTGATTACACAATAATTACATGTAAGTTCACATACTTTTCCAAATCATATGTTTGCAATCCTGAATTATTATAATTCCAAAATATATTGTAAATTTATATATATTTCTAATTATATATTGTTAATTCATATTGATAGGGTTTTAAAGAGAAATTTAAAAATCAAAGAGCGAGTAACTTCAAGTACCATCTCTATATAATTAACATTCCTTTTTTCCAAACAAACGTTAATATTATGATACACCAAAAACAATGAGTGAAATATCAACTTATAATCTGGATGGAATTATTTTACATGGAATCCTAGCCATCCATGGTAATGCTAATTTTGCACTCGCTTACTCTATACTCAAAGAGCAATTTTTCTTTGAAGAAGCTCTGCTCTTAGAGCATCCACAGCGGCTGACAAATTCAGCCCGGTCTCGTCTCAGAGAGACGAGACGCCGGCGAGACGCTGCTGTGGCGTCCATCTCGTCCAGGTCTCGTCCCGAGCCCGTCCCGCGTCCCGTCTCGCCGAGGCAGCTGGCGAGACGGTCTCGCCACGCGCTGGGCGACGTGGCACGTCGCTGTTGGTGCGTGACGCCCACTCGCTGACCCCGCGAGTGGGCGTCGAATATCTGATTTTAATTTTAATTTTTTTTTTTAAAAAAAATCGATTTAAATTTTTTTTTTAATTAACGGTAATATTACCGTTTTTTTCAACGGTAATAATTTTTTTTTTTCTTTTTTCTTATTCTATAAAATACACACTACTCTCTTTCATTCTCCATTCCACACACAAACACTACAAACACCACATCTATTCTTTTCTCAATTCACTTCTCTTTCCCTCTCCAATTTCTTTAAAAATGTCCGGTGATGGAAACTCCAGCGGCTCCGGCGGCTTCGATTTAAACGCGTTTGGCGACTGGGGGTGCATGTACAACTCGCTGGCTCGTTCGTCAACGCCGGGCACCAAAGGCTCGACGACGCCGTCGCCGTACCAAGCTCCACATTTCGATCTGGATGCATACTATCGTCCCTCCCCCCCTCCGAGGGCAACGCAGGGATTGTCCCAAATTAGGGAGAATTTTCAGGAAGAACACATTCCGGAATACGTTCCGTTCAGCAGCGGTAGAGGCTCCGCCAGCCGCGATACCGAGGACGAAGAGACCCCGGTGGAGGAGGAGGTGGATGAGGATCTAGGCCATCATCCATACAGCTCCAAGGAGACGATGGCTCTATACACCTCTTGGCTCACCGTCTCGTGCGATCCTATCGTCGGGAATCAACAAAACAAATTGTGCTTTTGGCAGAAGGTCACCGAGCTTTACAACACAGATTCAAAGCCGAGGGGGAGTCGCCCCCACACCGTGAAGATGCTCCCCGCTCATTGGGACCGGGTTGACAAAGATGTCAAAAAGTTTTGCGCGGTCTACAGGGGTGAAGCGAAGCATTACCAAAGCGGAGCCAGCGAAGCCGACATTCTGCGAGCGGCGATGCGCGTCTTTAGAGACGACGTCAAAAAAGATTTCAAACATATCGATGTTTGGCAGCTGGTCAGAAACGAAGATCGGTGGGCTGGCGGTGTCCAGTCCTCGAGCTCGAAACGTACGAAGCACACGGGGGTGGCTACTCGTCTAGTGAGGGCGGCGGATCAGGCAACGCCTCACATGAGGCTGGGGACACGCCCACTGAAGCCGGTGGCTCCTCCTCCGGTTCACGACGTCGGCCGCAAGGGACCAAGGCGGCGAAGGCGGCTAGAGGGAGAGGGAAGGGGAAGGGGAAGAGCCGGGGCGAATCGAGCCAGGCGGGCGCGGGCATGGGCTCGAACACTTCCCTGTGGTCCGTATACATGCTCTCCACGATGGCTGACACTTCCAAGATGACGCCTACCCAATACGAACATCATGTTCTCGGAATGCAGGCGATGGCAAGGCAACTTGGTCTTCAGCCGGGTGCACTGCCACCGGCTTCGGGGGATGATTCGCCGGCGGAGTAGTTTTTTAAGTGTTTTTAATTTCTAGTATTTTAAATTACGTGTGTTTTTATTTTTTTTAGAATTTTAATTATGTGTGTTTTTATTTTTTTAGGATTTTAATTATGTATTTTTTTTATTTTTAGGATTTTAAATTGTAATTTTATTTTATTTAATGAAGTGTGTTTTTTATTAATTGGATTTGTTGAAAATAAAAATGAAAAATGAAATTGAATGAATAGTTAAGAGATGAGATGGTTAAGAGATGGATTGATGTAGGTGCTATCTCTTAGTTAAGAGATGGAGTGAAAAGTACAGTGGGGCCCATGAATAGTGAAGAGATGAGACAGTTAAGAGACGGATAAGAGACACCGCTGTGGATGCTCTTAAATTGGTTTTGATTTCTTTCTGGTGACTTTTCAAATGAAGGAAACAGAGCCTATGAATAGGCAAAAATCCCCATTTTCCACCTACAAATTAAATGCAAAGATTTGGGAATGCTTTTGCAAATCCATGCTTAGTCACTTTTGATAAAATTTATCCATTATAGTCAATGGAGTACTTCGTAATTTAATGGGGCTGGACCCATCAACGTCTTGTACTATTTACATGTCTATCACATTGATGAGAGCTAATTTAAATGATTTATTGTTATTAGATTTGAAATACTTGTTTTATGACGTTTAGTACTCCCTCATTTCCGTCTCATCCCACAACAAATGGCACACTTGAGGATTTACACGTGATTTTAGGTGATGTTGTTTTGTATGTTAGGTTCAAAGAGAAAATAGTACATTTATATTAATGTGAGAGAGAGCTTTTTTCAAAAAATGAAATGTGATATTTTTTTAAGACAAACTAAAAGGAAAAGTGTGACATCTATTATGGGACGGAGGGAGTACTTGTTTAGTAATGAATTTTGCTAAACGAGTCACCAATAAACATTGAATCATATACCATACATCAAAATCTTCATCTCGAATATTTTTTATTTTTGAAATAAATATCTCGAATAATTAGTTTTGAATATTGGGTTGCGAAAAAATGTTGGAGAGTTTAAATTTGCAAATGGTTTAAAGGTTGGTACTTGATACGTTTTACTCAAAGTTGGGATACAAAATAGTTATTCTATGGCAGTTATCTCATGACATTATGAATATAGGAGTCTGAATTTAGTAGAATCCCCGATGAAAATGTATAACTAACTGAGCTGCATCGAACCGAGCTCAATCCGGCTTTCCTCAAACTAGGCCGGGTCGGTCCGGCTCAAAAATTCATCGGGCCAAAAATTGTAGTGCTCAGCCTGAAATTCCACTGGGCCTTGAATATCTTAGCCCAGCCTAACCCCAACTCGGCTAGTGTCTCTACTATGTAGCCAATGACAAATTTAAGTTTATCAATCCAATTATAATAACTATTGTTCGAGAAAGGTAACTGCTTAAGCTAAGCCAAAAGTACCTAGGATTTATGTACGTAATCAAGGGTCATGCTAATCTTCTATCTTTGTCGTATCAATTTTATGAGATGTATACAAAGGGACGTGCAATCAAGGAATTAGTGGTCCATTTCAAGAAGATTAAAAATTCCATGGTGGCAGTCATTGTCAAAAGTTTCCTAGTGATAAGAATAAATCAAGATTCCAATGATTTAAGCATGACTACTATTTCTCCAAAACAAAACATTCGATTTTAGGTGGAAATTTAGTATAGTAAAAATGAGTAATCATGGTGCTAGATTGGTTGTGCCTATAGATGTGAAGAAGAAGCCAAGGGAGCAAAAACTGCCTTTGCACAACCGGTGGCACCCTGAGATACCTCCGGTGGCGCAGGTCCGCGCCGGAGAACTTTTCAGGGTGGAGATGGTGGATTTCAGCGGCGGCGGGATCACTAAAGAGTTTACAGCTGAAGACGTCAAGTTTCAAGATCCTTCTATTGTGAGTTTCTCATATATCTGTAATTAATTTTTAAATTATTTATTTTTTTGTTGGCGGACTTTCCTATATATCCCACTATAGATTCTTCTTTCCCATTTTTTTTTAATTAAGACCAAAAGGAGATTCACAAACTTTGAATTTAATTAGAAGTAGATTCAATGTGCCAATATAAATTTCTCTGCAATTCTGTCCATTTAGAACTATGTTGCGTGGAATATGTTGCACTCTATGTTCTATTGTTAAATATGTTATTCATAAGAGTTAAATTTGAAAAATTATAGGAGTATATTCTATTCATGAACTTATAATCCTAATCATCAATTCCTATAATAATTTAAAGTGCTAAAAATAAATATTATATACCCTAAGATGGAGTTAATTACGTTCCCAACCTATAAAAAAGTACTATTACATATATAACTTTTATAAATTCGCAAAATACACCTTAACTTTTCAGCATTTTATTGATGTATGTATTTTGTAGATAAACCTACCCATAAATAAGAAAAAGAAGGAAGAAAAATCCAAAGCACATTGACATAGACATTAACTAACGTAAAAACGACCCCAACTTAAAAGTCTCAACCCTATCACAATCTAATCAACTCCCTAAAACACGATACTCATACGTTTAAATTACTTTTTATAATTACCATTAATTTACCATCATATGATTGATAATGAAAATAATAATAATATTAAGAAAATTACAATTACAAGAACATCCCATCATATCTGTGCATAGTGATAAATACATCTTGCCAAAAGTTGCCAACATCATTTGACAATAGGAGAAGACAACTATAGGATTAGGGACCATCGGAAAATTTGCATCTTCTTTTGTCAGCTAGTCATATTCAACAAATTAATTATCTATTCATAAATATATGGAGTATGTTTCAAGATTTTTTTTTGATGTTGAAAAACTCTCCTCAAAAGCATAAATGATAAGATAAGGTGAACAAACAACACTTAATGAAGCAACCCCCTAATGAGTCATGGCCCCTCCAACTCCAAAACTATTAGTCCCAATAGACTTAAAGAAGAAGCCATGCCAGCAGAAGCTGCCACTTCACAACCGGTGGCACCCGGAGATACCTCCGGTCGCAGAGGTCGAAACCGGGGTGGTTTTTAGGGTAGAGATGGTGGATTGGACAGCAGGGGCAATCTCTGATGATAACTCTGCAATTGATGTTAAAACATTAGACCTATCAACTGTAAGTGCAACTTCTATTTTGTGTATGTACATGCAAACATTAGACTATCAACTAATATCGCATCGGGTCGGGTCGGGTACGGGTTCGGATACCTGATTCAACAGGCTAGATCTGACCCCTATCATCCTTTAATTACCCATTACCTCTAACCCCTCTTTCTCACTCCCCAAAAACAATACTTATTCCAAATAAGTTATTCGTCTGCTATTAAATGTCTCATCATTTAAGATCGGTACATATTTTAAATGGTGAAGACCTTCTATATTTTAATACAGAGGCATCAAGACTCTAATCTAATTCCATTCCTCAACCAAATTAGGATTCTCACAAGTACTAACTTTTATTGCCACACAAGTAACATACACATATATCTCAGGTTCATTATCTAAGTGGACCAATTAGAGTGGTGGATGCGGACGGGGATCCAGCCATGCCCGGTGACCTCCTCGCCGTAGAGATATGCAACTTGGGGCCTCTACCAGGAGATGAATGGGGTTTCACTGCGATTTTCGACAGGGAGAATGGTGGAGGATTTCTCACAGACCACTTCCCTTGTGCAACCAAAGCTATATGGTATTTTGAAGGAATATATGCCTACTCTCCTCATATTCCAGGTAATATGCATATTTCATTACTTGCACCTCATGAAAGTTGCAAACACTAACTAATATGGACTATTCAGGTGTAAGATTTCCGGGTTTGACACACCCCGGTATAGTCGGAACTGCACCTTCAATGGAATTGCTGAATATATGGAACGAGAGGGAGAGAAAACTCGAAGAAACTGGCCTCCACTCCTTCAAACTGTGTGAGGTTTTGCATTCGCGTCCCCTTGCAAACCTTCCATCCACAACCGGATGTGTTCTTGGCAAGGTACACAATGCCATCTAGCAGGAGCGGAGCCAGAAAATTATATAGTTAATTTAACAAATTTGAGAACGGACATTTAGTGAATATAAATATTTATATGGAAAGAAATTCAGAAATTTCTTTTTTTCTTCAATATGTCTGGACCACTGAATTTTTACTTCACATTTTCTTACGACAAATTTGCAACTAAAGAGAACGCACGGACAATTTGCAATCATATATGTTGCGTTACTTGTAGATCGAGGAAGGGAGTCCGGAGTGGGAAAGAATAGCAAGAGAGGCAGCGAGGACGATTCCGGGAAGAGAAAACGGAGGAAACTGCGACATAAAAAATCTGAGCAGAGGTTCGAAGGTGTACCTCCCTGTATTCGTGGAGGGCGCGAATCTAAGCACCGGGGACATGCATTTCTCACAAGGAGATGGAGAAGTAGCATTCTGTGGCGCCATTGAGATGAGTGGCTTTCTTGAGCTCAAGTAAGCTTATTTTTTCATCTTTTCATACACACCAAAAAAAAAAAAGCTCTGTTTTAACTGTTTCATGGTGTTAGGTGTGAAATCATAAGGGATGGGATGAAAAAGTACTTAACTCCGATGGGGCCAACTGCATTGCATGTGAATCCGATATTCGAGATAGGTCCCGTGGAGCCGAGATTCTCGGAATGGCTGGTGTTTGAGGGGATAAGTGTGGACGAGAGCGGGAGGCAGCACTACCTTGATGCTTCCGTTGCTTACAAGCGCGCTGTGCTCAACGCCATTGATTATCTCTCCCGATTCGGATACTCTAAAGAGCAGGTCTACCTTCTACTGTCGTGCTGCCCGTGCGAAGGAAGGATCTCGGGGATTGTGGACGCTCCTAACGCTGTCGCCACCCTTGCAATTCCGATTGCTATTTTCGATCAGGTGCCATACTACTAGTATACACTGAAAATAATAGTCTATTTTTAAAAGTTGCTGAGATTGACCAAAAATTGACTAAACTTAATGTCTTTCTAGCAATTTGTCCCACTAGCATCTACCAACAATATTTTCTTAAAACATGTGCACATCGAATGTTGCATACTTTTCATGGACGATGGACGTATTTCTTTGCAGGATATTCGCCCGAAAACTACAGGTGTGCCAACGGGGCCTAGGCTCTTGAGAAATCAAGGTCTACCGCAGTGCAGCTATGATGGAAACCTGCCTATCACCAAAAATCCGAGTGCCACAAATTAAGACTCTCATTGAACATGAAATTGGTCGTGTTAAGCATTTTTCAGACTATTAGACAGTTTGTATGTCTCAATAATGATGGATCATATATGAATTTCAATATATACTAGTACTGTATACTAGTAATTCTTAACCAGCAATGGCCAATTCATGTGTTTCGTGAGGCTTACTAATTGTAAGTGTGTTATATTTTACATTTTCATTTCTTTCCTAATTCCTTTTGTTTGTGTGTGAAGATGATGCATTCTGAACCTTTTTTCACTAGCTAGTAGCTACTAACCGACTATGCATGACCAAAATCGAATCTGATTCCAAAAATCCAACAATAAAATCTACCAAGTTCGATTAGATTTGAGTTAGACATTTTGGTTTTTGAGTTTATAATTGCTAAGCAAATTTTTTTGGACCCGTTTGGTACCATAGAATTGATGTTAAATTTGAATTGAGTCTTTAATTCTAAATTTTGTGTTTGGTACCAAAAAATATTTGGATTCAAATTTGAATCACGATTCCAAATTCACTCAAATTTTCAATTTGAAATTTATATCAAGAATGGATATTTAAAATTCACACATTGTTTACACATAGCGCACACACACTGTATGTGCATACACATATTATGGGCTAATCGAACTAAAATTTTATCGATCAGTTAAAACATTTTAATCCTAACTCTAAATGTTCAATTTCCGGGATAGTCCAACATGCTAATCAAATTGCTAATGATACGATCGATTTAATATATATACAATGATAAATTAGTTATTGGATCGACCCAGCCAATTATAAATCAGTTTTTTATGAATTCACTTATAGGTAGGGATGTCAATTGGGTTAACCCGCTCAGGTCGGGCCAATCCACTCGGGTTGTCGGGCTATTTGGGTGCGGGTTATTCGGACTGTGAATTTTTCGGGTTATAAATTTTCGGCCCTAACCCTAAATGTTCGGGTTTCGAGCTAACCTACGGGCTATTCGGGCCAATAGTAATCTTATATGTTACTAATTTCTATCCAATCCAATATTCTAAATTATTAAAAAGCAGATTGTCGCAAATAGTAAAGTACTCCCTCCGTCCCAAGATAAGTGACCTACTTACTTCTTTTGGGCATGAGATTTAAGGAATGGTATTTAAATAAGTTAAAGTGGAGAGAGTAAAGTATGTGAGAGGGAAAAGTAGAGGAGAGAAGGGAGAATAAAGTAGGTGGAGAATAAAATAATAAAGATGACTTTTTGCTAAAAATAGAAATAGGTCACTTATATTGGGACACCCCAAAAAGGAATGCAAGTCACTTATCTTGGGACGGAGTGAGTATTATCTAAGTGATCAAGAGAAAGAAAATAATAGCAATTGAAAATTGAAACAAAATAGATAAATATATCGTTTAGTTAATAGCACACATGAATCTGACTACAATTAAATGGAAATCATGCATTTCATAATTACTTCTTTATATCAGTATTTAATATTGATATTACCAAATATACTTCATATAAGTATATAATTCAAAATTTTAATTATATTTTCATATTAAATGCTCAACCCGTAGGCTAACCCGCAATCCATCCGGGCCAGTAGCCCGTCTGCCCGTGTAGCCCGCTTTTGAATATGGGTTGCGATTTTTTGGCCCTAACCCTATGATTTTACCGGATAATTCGGATCGACTCATGAGTTTCGGACTAGATTGACATTCCTATTTATAGGTCCCGTTTTTAACATTTACTTATATAGTATAAAGTGGAGGGACATAAATTTATTAAAATACATGGAGACATGACGGTCCAATTGCGAAGGGTGGCTCAAGTTGCGAGAATCATATTTTATGGATGAAAACAAATGAATTGGAATAATACTTGTTGTGCACACGAAAAGGATAGTAGATTTTCATGAAATAATAGTATATGCATACATAATAAAGTGTTAGGTCAAAGTATGAATTATGAATTTAAAATGTTGATGACATTAAATTCGAACAGGCTCTAGCAGTCTGAAGAATTGTGTAGATACTATATAGATACAAAATACAGTAAAGATCATGTAGGGTCTTGTAAGTATCCACACGACCATTAAATTCTTGTCTACCACTGATCTTATATTGCATCTAACATTTTACAATGATGTGTCGATGCTTGAGAATATATATCTCCCCGTTATGAACGTTGGTATCTAAGAATTATAAGTTGAGAGTGTCATCCTAAGATTTTCAAGACTTTTTTAATTTATTAAAATGAGTGAATTTTAAAAATGGTCCCTAAATTATGGGTTTATCTTGAAAATGGTCCTTGGACTTTGAAAATATCACCAGTAGTCCCTGGACTAAGGGTTAATATCAAAAACAGTCCTTTTGCACTGTTTCGAGACGAAAATGCCCTTTTGAGGGGTTTTGGAGGGTTTGGGCAATTTGGTCTTTTTACACTTTTAACATTTTAAATCTGATATTATTTCAGTTATGTACTATATCTGATATTATTTCAAAATTATCATTCTTCTTCCCTCTTGTCATCTCTACTTTGTTTCTTTATTTTAATATTAGATTTAATTTTATAAAATTAAATTTTTAAATTTCAGTTTTTAAATATCAATAAAATATTTTAATTATAAAAATTATTAAATAACAAAAAATAATAGTCATAATCAATATTTGATAGTGTCTAATATTTAATCAATAAGATATGCCAACGCCTTAGTTTTAATCAATATTTAATAGCTTTAATCATAAATAGATCATATAACACGATTTATTCTGAAATAAATATGCATCTAATGTAAGACTAATATAATTTTTGTTTATTAATTTGAAAACAATCAAAATGACTAGAAAATTTCAACAAAAATACTCTTATATAAAATTTTTAGTCAACTTCATAATATTCAATCACAAGCAATTATAACAACCGAACGAAAGCTAAATAGAATAGCTCATATTTTTCCATCATGATTAATATTATTTTTGTGTACTTCTTCAATTTAGCTGAATATTATATTAAATAAAAAAATAATCGTTTTAATCAATATTTATAGTGTCCATGCATTAATAGTTTTAATTAAAAATTTTTATTGATATTTAAAAACCAAAATTTAAAATTTAATTTTATAAATTAAATATAATATTGAAATAAAGAAACAAAGTGAAGGATGACAAAAGGGAAGAAGAATGATAATTTTGAAATAATATCAAATTTAATACATAACTAAAATAATATCAGATTTAAAATGTTAAAAGTATAAAAAGACCAAATTGTCCAAACCCCCAAAACCCCTCAAAAGGGCATTTTCGTCTCGAAATAGTGCAAAAGGACCGTTTTTTATATTAAACCTTAGTCCAGGGACTACTGGTGATATTTTTAAAGTCCAGGAACCATTTTCGAGATAAACTCATAGTCCAGGGACCATTTTTTAAGTTCACTCTATTAAAATTGTTTTTCGAATTTGCTCCGATCCATGCATCATCAGATGCTTGGAGCAAATTATTTTATTTCTAATATCTAAAAATTATTATTGACGTTATTAATTCTGATAATATATTAAAATTTTAATTTTGATTTATGCACCATTCGCACTTCAAGTAAATAAATAAATTAATAAACTAAACATTCATTTTTACGTAATTTAATCATGCAATTATTACTATGTTGGATAGGACGAGGATATGGTCGTGCTAAATATCACTATTTTTTTTAATATACTGTATATTTCTGGTTACATTGGGAGTAGAGGAATGAGGTGGGCAAGGCATGTGATGTTTGAAGAATAAAGGCAGTTTGGATAAAAGAACAGGAATGTAGACACAATTTGCCCATTACAGGTGAAATAGGAGATCATCTTTATTTCATTTTATCAAATTGGATTGTTCAAAAGATAAAAATGTAGAGATATATTTTCGCTAGTTTATTAAAATTGATCATTCGAGCTAAATTGTACTGTACTATTAATAGTGATAGTTAAAGATATACTTCCTCCGTTCCATAGTAATAGAGGCACATTTTACGTACTCGTTTTGAAAAAATAATTATAAATAGTTAAAGTGGAGAAAAAGTATAGTAAGAGAGAGAATATTATAGATAAGACTATTCTCTACATTATTCTTTCTCTTACTTTATTTTTTCTCCACTTTAACTATTTATAATTATTTTTTCAAAATAAGTGTGCAAAATGGAATGTCTCTATTGCTATGGAACAGAGGGATTAAACATCAACCAACTCTATCTAACATATACTATAAACAAAACATAATACGAACAAATATTTAAAAAAAAAAGAATTATCTATCCTATCAAACTAGATAGTTATCCAACTTCTAGATTATAGAAATTCATAAAATTTGCTACACCGCTTAAAAATCTTATCTCGAAAAGTTGTTTTGTGAAGCTTATCATGAATGAGAATTGTTTACTAACATCAACTAATCAAGCACATCTATACTAATAGAAGCAATTTAGGTCTAATAGAATTCTAACTCC
Source organism: Salvia hispanica (assembly GCF_023119035.1). Classification (NCBI taxonomy): domain Eukaryota; kingdom Viridiplantae; phylum Streptophyta; class Magnoliopsida; order Lamiales; family Lamiaceae; genus Salvia; species Salvia hispanica. The sequence goes on along the minus strand of NC_062967.1, from coordinate 14,816,133 downwards.
AAAATAAGCATCATTTAGTGGCCCATCACCCATGTGACTCCACACCATTCATTTATATAGAAATTTCTCTTATTTCAATCTATGATATTTGGGCAACAATTTTCTTCATCAAGACCCTTTTACTCACTCCAATTTAATTATTTAATTGTTCATAAAAGTGTATTTCACATTGTGGGAGGCCATTATTTTAAATATAAGACAAAGACAATGTTCGACGAAATCCCAAGCAGAAAATAAATATAAAAGGCTTTCAGTAAAACACTAGAACTACGAAAATATGAGATTATTAAGATAGTGATATTTATTCATTTAATTTTGACTTCAAACTAATAAATTTAGTTTTTACTTCAAACTAATTCATTTGGCTAAACATATCAAATTGTGAGCTGATCAATTATAAAGTCAATTAACAAACCATCTTCCCATATTAAATTATTTTCATTTGCAATTTTAGAAAACACAAATCTTCAAAAAATTTATTAACTATGGTTTTGAAAATATCATTGAATTAAATAATTATCTTCTAGACTATCATACATAAAATTAGCTACCACTTTAAAATCTTATCAATAAAAGTTGTTTGTGAAGCTTATCGTGAATAATCAATTTTAACTACTACAGTATACTAAAATGAACTAATCAAGTAAATAAAGCAAATCAGGTGTAATTGAACTCTTAACCCCAAAGTAAGCATCATTAGTAGTGTCCCATGTGACTCCATACCATTTCTTTGATTATTGTATTTCAATTTATGATGTTTGGGCCACATTTTTCTTAATCAAAACCCATAATTTACTCCAATTTATTTCACAGCGTTGGAACTTGGATGCCATATTACAAAAGTTGATAGATAATGTTCGACGAATTTCCAATCAGAAAATAAAATATATATATATATAGTCAATTAGTGTGGCAACAGTTTTCCATGAAACCATGACACTTTCTTCCACATTTTGATCAAACTTTGAAAAGACCGGTGAGAATTCTCAATTAAAAATTAAAATTAACAAACCATATTTCAATAAACTAAACTAAAATTGATGCAATTTGGTAACAAAGTCAATCTCATGTATCATGTGATAATCTCATATGGAACTTGCTAGATATTTTGGGTGGTTAATAAGTATCCAAAGAGAATATATCAATTTGTTTTCATTTTGCATTTTAAGAATGAAAAGCAACATTTAGTGCCTGAATTAGTTATCAATTAATCCTTTACTACTATTTAAATACGAATTAAGTTATCGAACTGTCATTCCATTGGAATTTATTGAAGACCGAGAAGCCTCCATTGGCTACAAATCTCAATAAGCCGCCGCCCCACGCCGTGGACTTACACCGAATTACTTAAGATTAAACAAAGCTTGAAAAATAAAAATCAAGTCTTTATCTTGTTTGTTTGATTTATGCACTTATTTAATTAATCTTATGTGTTATCTCAACTTTATTCAGTTTTATGCAACTAAACGTTAAGGGAAAATGGTGGTAGTAGTAATAATTTGATTCATGTAGTATAAAAAGGCGTAGGAAGGGGAGGAAAAAAGCGAGTCTTGGTGGTGGGGCGGTGGTGCTGTGAGAGACTCTGCAAAGTGAAAACATTCTCAGAAGAAGTGGCTTTTTTGTGAATACACGGTGTTGCTATGGTGGCTGTCAAACATTAGCGACAACACATCTTTTTTTTCCATGGTTTGGTTTTCTGCTTTCCTTTGTTGCCTTCTTCGTTTCCTAAAGTTGTAGTGCTTGTGTAAAGTAGTGTTTTTTCCACTTGCTTCTTCCTTTTCTGGTGTGATAGGTTGGTTGAGTGTTTGAGCTTTCTTTGATCTTAGTGGATTGATTGATGCAAGTATAGGGTGTGAGAGTTGGTTCTTTTTTGGTTTCACATGGTTACTGATTGTGGGTCTGGTTAAAGATTCATTTTTTGTGTGCTTTCATGATTTACTACCATTTTTCTTGGGTTGAGTTCTTGATTTTTGGGATTTAGTTGATTTCTTTGCATTTGATAGTGTGGTATATTGGATTTGATGCTTAATTTGGGGGAATTTATCAGTTGCTTTTAGTGTATGTTGGTGTTGGTGTTGGCTTGTTTTTAACCATTGATATGCTTACGCTATCTTCCAAAAACTAGCTGGATTCCATTTGTCTGCAGAGTTTGGCAGTGCTTATTTTCTCATAACAAGATCATGTTTGGTTTTGATAGGTCTCTCCGGTCTTCATTGATCCAAAAAGTGTTGTCGAGTAACGTGGATTCTTGATCTTGATTTGTGAAAGTGGACCTGTGGTTTTGTTCCTTGATTAGTAATGGCGATTGATAGCTAATGAGGAAGGTTGATGGTATCAAGTGTTTTGAGCACGTGGGATGTTTGCAGTATTTGACAAGAGTATATTGAGCATCTTCTTTACTTATTGGTCATTTTTGTTCGCTCTATCCTGTCGTAAACTTTTTCTACTCTCGGCCTTTGCCACTGCAGCCAAGCAAACTATTGATTCCCTTATTCGGGCCTTCTTCTCATCAAAATATCAAGCTCTCTTGCATCATCACATTGTTTCGTCACGTGGCATTAGTCCCCTTTTACTTGATCCCTCCTCTTAAGTTCTCAAAAAGTGCTGCGGTTGCTGGTTCCTGGAATTGCCCTTTCAACAACTGCAATTTGCTTCGGTTTGCGTTATTGAATTGGGGATTGCTGGTTTAACTATAGGAGGCAAGGGATCAGTATTTTGAAGGTTAGAGTACACTTTACCTGCAAAATGAAGTTTATGAAACTTGGATCAAAGCCTGACCAGTTTCAGACCGACGGAGACACTATAAGGTTAGCTATGTCTCTCATCAAATCCTTGCTAGCAGCTGTGTAAATGTTAAGTTTGAAACAGATTCTTGTTTTTCATATAAGTATTGCTGCCCCGAGTTTACTTTCACCATGTATGTGTACTGGTCTCTGCTCTAATTTGCATCCGAACTATTATATAGATTCCATGCTAACAAGACTGCTGTGCTAGTTCAAATCATATTTACCATTCTTTCTTTGTATATTTGCATTCCAGCATTAGTAGGACAAGCCAGCCAGGTAAACTGTGTTCGGCTCAAAATTGGCCGAGTATTTTGTATTCATCAATTTAACCATTTTCCGATATGGAGAGAGTAATAGAGTATACTCTTGCATAAACTATAGGTCAAAGATGGTCGTTCTTTGATTAAGCAGCCTATGATTATTTATTATAGATGTTCACTAGTCATACGAGCCTTTCAGCAAGAAGTAGATTTTTGGATTTAGCTATTAAAATGACAGATACTTCAGAATAGGATAGGACTTCATTTTTTCTAGCTGTTGGTTTTGCTTGCTTCAGTGAGTTGAGGGTATGCAACATGGTGTAACTGTAAAATGTACAAATTTGACTAACCCTGTTTATCTTTCAGGTATGTAGCGACAGAGTTGGCTACTGACTTGGTTGTTAATGTTGGAGATGTCAAGTTTTATGTTCATAAGGTATGCTCAATTCGAGGAGGCTGTGATTTAATCAATATTTTTCCAAAAGACTCAAGTTGTCTCAATTTAGTCTAAGTGACTGCTCCTGTTAAATAACCTTGATTTGTACTTTCTATTCCTGAGAATTGCTAGAGTTCTGATTGCTTAAAAGCCAATGTTGTGTTTTCATTTCAATCCTGTTCACTGTATTAATTGGTCTAGCTCTTTGGCCAGTTACTAATGGGGCTGCATTTTGTTTTAGTTTCCTCTCCTCTCCAAGAGTTCTCAGCTCCAGAAGCTCGTCACCAGTGCGGGTACTGACAACAACGACGAAATTGACATCCATGATATTCCGGGTGGACCTGCAGCATTTGAAGTATGTGCTAAGTTCTGTTATGGGATGGTAGTGACACTCAATGCTTACAACGTCGTAGCAGCCCGTTGTGCAGCTGAGTACCTGGAAATGTATGAGACTGTTGAGAAAGGAAATCTTACATACAAGATTGACGTTTTCCTCACTTCTAGCATTTTCCGGAGTTGGAAAGACTCCATAACTGTACTTCGAACGACAAATTCTTTTCTTCCTTGGTCGGAAGAATTAAAGATTGTCAACCACTGCCTAGACTCTATTGCCACCAAAGTTTGCACTGATCCTTCAAAGGTAGACTGGTCATACACTTATAACCATAACAAGCTTGTATCTGAGAACGAGCATGAAGAAAAATGGAACGGTGTGAAGAAACTACAAACAGTGCCAAACGACTGGTGGGCGCAGGACCTGTGTGACCTTCAAATCGATTTATACAAGAAGGTTATTACAGCAATAGTTGCCAAAGGAAACATGTCTGCAGATGTTGTAGGTGAATCATTGAAGTCGTATGCTTTGAAAAGGCTTCCTATTTTTAGCAAAAGCACCTTACAGGAAAGTGATTGCCTGAAGTACCGTTACTTGGTCGATACAATCACATCTTTGCTGCCAAATGAGAAAGGTTCCGTACCTTACGATTTTCTGCTGAAATTATTACATGCATCCATAATGTTAGATTGCTATGAGTTGGGGAGAAGGATGCTTATGCTAAAAATCTCTCAACAGCTTGATGAGGTAACTGTTGCTGATCTAATTATTCGCTCCTCAACTGGTGAAACAGCCCGTTGTAACATAGATGTCGTACATGGGTTGGTTGAGCAATTCGTGATGCAAGAAGATAGCATCCAGACTGGTAGTCCCGACGATAGTGAGTTCAGGGAGATATGTCCTGGATTTATTTCCGATGCTTCCAAGGCTAAGGTGGCTAAATTGGTTGATGGTTATTTGGCTGAAGCAGCTAGAGATGTCTCGTTGCCTCTGTCCAAATTTATCGATCTGGCTGAAATGGTCTCGACCTTTCCAAGATCGAGTCATGATGGGATTTACCGTGCTATTGACATGTACCTCAAGGTTTGTCTGTTCATTCCATATATCAAAATTCCCCACTCTTATTCCATCTTCAAGTTGATCATAACCATAAAGTCCTTCTCACTGAAGTACTATATAAAGATGAACTTGAATTTCACTGATTGACTATCATATTTTCTGCAGGAACACCCAGCGTTGACGAAGAGTGAGAAAAAGAGAATTTGTCGGTTGATGGACTGCAGGAAGCTTTCGGCAGATGCATGTGCGCACGCTGTACAAAATGAGAGGCTTCCGTTGCGGGTGGTTGTGCAAGTTCTTTTCCTCGAGCAAACCAGAGCAACAGCAGCTGTTGGGAACAACGCTCCTGAACTTCCTGGCTCTGTAAAAGCTATGCTTCCACGAGGATCTTGTGGGAGCTCCAGATCTGCAACTACCAATTCGGATGAAGATTGGGAAGGGGACCAGACGTCTGAGGAGCTTAAGGATTTGAAAGCGGAGCTCGCCTCTCTCAGGCTAGAAAATAAAGGAGATAGTGGCGTCATAGTAAATGATGCTAAATCGAATGCTGATAAAGCCACTTCAAAGAAGGTAAAGAAGATCTTCACGAGACTATGGTCAAACAAAGACAGACAAGGTGAGAATAGTAGCTCAGATACATCTGAAAGCCGTGCTTCTACCAGCGTGGAAGAAACAGAGGCAATGAAAGTGGCTGTACGGATGATGTTGCAAAATCAAACGGCGAAGAAATCACAGTAACAAAGTGAAAACGGTCTTCTCAAGATCCTCTGCTTAAACAAGGATCTATCAAGTAAGGAGAATAGCAGCTAGAATTCGTACAGGAGTCTAGAACAAGGCGTAACCCATCCAAGTAATCGGGCTACTCCTCTCTAAACTAAGAGGGAAGTGTTCAGTAACTATCATTTGTAAGTTTTGCTCCTTGGTTTTCCTTAAGATGTTACGTGTCATCCAGATGCAACAGAATGGAGAGAGTGACTGGCTAATCATTTTTCGACACTTGAGGAGCTTATTGGCACAAGAAAATGCTTGTCGGCTTTTATCCTTGGCATAGTAGAAGGTAGGTTTGGTGTGTATCTGCAACTGTAATTGGCCTAAGGATTTTTTTATAGCCAGCCATTGTGTATCTGTAGTTGTTTTAGATGTATTCTTAACAGTATGAAATTTTGAGTTGGGTAAAAAAGATTGCTAAGGCATTACCGCGTTTTTTGGTATAATTATGTCAAAATTCATCATGGATGTAAATTCCCAAATCTTGCGATAATAAGAGTCCAAACCAGAGATTAAAATGGGGTTTAATATATCCCTTTGGTGGCGTTCGCTTCTCCATAATAATAGTAGGATACAATATAAGATAAAGCAAGATGAGTTTTGCTAAATGAGTTGATTAATTGTTAACTAAGTTTAGTTCATATTGAGTATAGAGTTTGTAAATTGAAGCACTGGTAACATAACAGCTAGAGCTTTCTTATTTATATGATATGATAGAATAATCTTTATTCATATGATAAGTGATCTACTTCAATTTTGAAGAAAGCAAAAAAAGGGAACTCTATCTTGCATTGGGATTGGTTTCTTATAATGAGCTCGACAGCTTCCTCTTTTTGGTGACAGCAATAGAAGAAAGAGGGGAAGAGCAAGAAAGAGAAGAGAGACTTGAGAGGTGGTACGATTATAATAGTCAGATATAGGAGGTGAGATGAATTGTCATACTTGGTCAGTAAAAATGTTACTGTCTGGAAAACTATGCCTGAACGAAAGGCGATGAACGTATATAGGATTAAAATTGTGAAAACAATTAGCATATCTCAGTACAGAAAACAGTTCAACAACGATGAATTTAGAAGGTAATCAATGCCAAAGCGAAACACAACTTCTGCTTCATTTTTCAAGCAAAATCAACCATGAAAAAATCTATCCCATAAACCACACAAAGCGCTGATGCCCGTCAAACTTGTGGATGAATCAGATGGTAAGCACGGCATGCAGAGCTACTCAACTCGAATGACCAGTACAAGTTTACAAGAGAAACAAGAATAAATAGGCACCTCGAGTTTGAAACGTCCTTCAAATCCTAATGGCCACGACTTCTGCGGCTTTCTGAGTTCCTTATTGGGTTGAAATAAGGATGGGCCTGTACAAGATTACAACCATCAGTCAGATGGAGTTATATTGGATAAATTGTTTTTTAAGGACAAATATTATTTCCAAAATCTTGAAATCTGCAAATAGAAAGAATAATTCACTGTTTCATTAGAAGTTGGAAAACAGTCTGAGTGAAAAAAGAAGGTACCATTGCTTCCTTTGCAGTTGGCCTTTCTTGATGATCATATCGCAACAATTTGTCAACAAAATCAATTGCCTTCAGATGATCAAAGAATAATTTCAGTCAAACATTATATCACAAACTTAGTTAAATGGAAATTAGGTTCTTGGTAGCCAAATGGATAACTGCTTACATCAGGAGCAGCCAAATGTTGATTATCACCATTGATGAATTTTGTCCATGGCTTTCTACTATGCCTAGATTGGCACAAGAAAATCAGTATTATTTTCTAAACTTCCACTAAAAATCAGCAAGTGCAAAATCTCATATATTTCACCTTCCAACAAGAGCAGCAAGATTTTGGTCTAATTCCAAGCGGTACTTGTTCAAATAGGCATTCAACTCATCCGTACCCAAAACCTGTCATTTGATCAAGATTCAATGCTTTACTAGGTAGTAGAAAAATTTCAAACTATTTACATGAAACCAGTAATGAATCTGCTTGCATGTTAATCATCCACTTCCAAAACTATTTGTCATAAGCATAAACTTATTATGTATTTATACTAAATGATGCAATTAAACCTAGAAGGAAATAATCTAATTCAACAGAAGTTGAGAATTAATTGCTAAAACTTAGGATACATTCCAATCTCTGGCATGTGAACAACTGTCTGAAAGAAAAAATGAGCACAAGTAAAAGTAGATTTTAGAAAGTTATCTTTCAACATACCTTTGCGATCTTGACCAGTTGATCATAATTGTCATGCCCATAGAAGAAAGGCTCCTTGCGGAATATCTGTACACCATATAAGCATCATTACAGAAATAAACTTTTTATACTCCATTTATTTTAGGTGTGACAATTCATATTCCCAAATTTCATCCACCATCTATCACAATAAATCAGATAAAAGTCCCTCATTTGTGGCTTCAAGAAGAACAGCTAGGACAGATATTAAGATGCTATTTGCAATAGATGTGATCATAGTCTATATTAGAAAAGAGAAGGAACCAGTCTGATTCTTCTCATCTGATTTAAAAACATATAGAGGGGTTAGCATTATTAACTTTTTTTTTACCAATTTATATGTTTTTCCAATAGTATACCCTAATTATTGACTAGCACATATGTGGATGAATAGGAGTTTAAATCTTACAAGAGGCAGATTAAAAAAAGAGCATACCATTCCAGCAAACATACAGCCCAAGCTCCATAAGTCCAAGGAGTAATCATAATCTTGCAAATCAACCAGAAGTTCAGGGCCTTTAAAATATCTGTGCATGTGGCAAAAAAGTTTAAATATGTATACATACACATTAAAAACAGCTAGAAGCAATATAATGAAACAAAAGCATGTACTCGTGACCATGAAACTGTAACCAACTTTCAACAATTAAATATTGCAACTGAACTGAGATCTTGGAGAAGAGTGACAAGAGTCTGAGTATTGAGGCCTCTGCCTAATTAAATATATTCACTTGAAATCAAGTTACAGAAACACCATTATTTTCCACCTATTTCAATGCATCTAATGATTTCAAGTTTTTGGGTTTTGACCAAATATATTCTATAATAATTGTTCCAATTAATATTAAATTATCATATTATCACAATGATAAGGCTTATTAATCATGTAAGTGATCAGGAAAATAAATGCATCTCAAAATATAAGAGTTTGAGAATACCTGTCCAACATTTTAAGAGTCCATTTTACACTTGTCATTTTATCACTTCAACTAAACCTAAAATCTCTATTATTTCTCCTAAAACTGGACTTACAGAATTAAAATTGAATTCTCATTGAGCAAACTTGTCATTCTTTCAGAATTATAACTCCCTGTCTAGGTCAAGATAATTCATCATTCTATTTGTTATCAAAGCAGATCTTTATGCATCTGTTCTATCGTTTGCATGACCCAGTAACCTGTGACTGCACGTAAGAACAAAAAAAAATGCCAGCTCTTATATAGTTGGCTGATCTGAAGTCACAGAGCTTTAGTGACACCACATCATGCATATTGCTTAATAAGTTTACCGAGTACAAATTTTTAGCAATCAGAAGCATGATTTAGTATGTCAGAATAGAAAGAAGTAAAATGGAGTTTATGAAATCACAACCATTAAGACCATTAATAAAAATTATTTATACTAAGTTAATGCCTAAAAGAATATTTAAATTGTAAGTATATGGATTTCATTAGTGAAGTGGTACTCCGTATTTATAAATTATACATTGTGATTCTCTTCCACTACTAAACCAGAGCCTATCAGAAACACAGATATCAAATTAGATACTATTCTTTCGACAAAGCAATAGAAATTTAAGAAAAGGGAAGTACAGTTTATTTAATAGAGTATATACTATATAGAACAAAAATAAGACAAGATCATTAGTAAAGCAGACGTGAAGAATGATGGCAAACCTGGAAGCAACACGAACATTATACTCTTTCCCTGGATGGTAGAACTCAGCAAGTCCCCAGTCAATAAGGCGGAGTTTACGCTGCTCGTGATCTATCATGACATTGTGGGGCTTCACATCCCGATGCATGATACCTTGAGAATGGCAATAGTCTAAAGCCTGTATATCAGTGGAAAAAGCTTCAGACCCTCCATCAGGAATTCAGAATATATCATTCTATCACAGCAAGAAAGGCACAGGATAAGGTGAGTGCAGCCGTGCAGGTAACTAATTCATTTAACCAAGCACATGCTCATTTTAATATCAAAGAAGCAAAACAGTCAACTAAATTAACAAGCTTATTGTATTCAAGTCCAAGAATTCACAGTCACACGTTTGCCAGAATCTAGATCTGGAGCCACACTTGTAAATATTATTGCTGCCAGTGTTGCTACCACATAATAAAGAGTAAAGCCTATGGAAATTACAATATCTTTCATTGCTTGTCAATTTTTCTTCTCACCGCCAAAAAATAATTGAGTCCTTGAACTTAATCCATATAATTCTAGTAAACGGTTAAATGCATGCAACAAATTAAAGCAAATCAGACCAGCTATAGTTAAAATTATGTTATATCCATCCCTAAATAATAGTTGCATATTGCCATTTTGGATGTCCACAAAAAATAGTCTCTTTTCACAAATACATTACCCCACAACATCTTATCCTCAATATATCAACTTATTTACACTTTCTAACAAATAGCCCACCACTTCTCCACCCACAATGCATTTATTAATTATTGCTAACACTGCTTTAAGGTTGAACCTTTCTCCACTCACAATGCACTCAACCATTTTGATTAAAACCCATGTCACACTCTATTAACACTATTGCTTGGGACGGAGGGAGTATTCTCCAGGTTCAAGTTGGAAGGACAGGAGTCATGGTTATGGGCATCCATATATAATATCTAATTTTGGGACTGGATCCATTTAGCATCACTGTCCGTCAACAGATTATAGAAAATGTGCACAAAAAAATCAAATTGGTGATGGGAAAATGATAGAATAGCACATGCCAAGTGAATCCCTAGAGTAATCAATACATGAAGAGACTAAAAAAAAGAACAAGAAGATTATAAGGATCAGGAATTTGAAGAACAATAATTCAAACATTCAATCTCCAAAGATTATTCGAACTGTAAATGCAGATAAAAGAAGAGACTTACCTTCAAAAGTTCATATATGTAATATCTAATATCAAAGTCTGAAAGTGTGGGATACAGCACTTTGAAGTCTGTATTGTTCACATGCTCAAATATAAGACTGGGGGTCTTTGATTGCTGATCTCTTACAATATCAAGCAATTTCACAATATTTGGCCCTCCACAGAGATTCTGCAAAATCTTAATCTCTCTCTTGATCTGCAGAAATAGGTACTATCGATCATGATTCATGAGATCCTAAACCAGTTACAAAAGCAGTACCAACTACCAACAAAGAAAAGTATATTAAACAATCTCCTAATTTAAACTTGCTTCATAATACAACCAGAATAGGTGTTAAAGTGACAAGACTTGTTCCACTTTGCATTTTTTTCTGCTTCGAAAGTCATTATCTCTTCTTAGTTCTTGGGAATTCTCCTCCATTTCTAGCATTTATCTTTTCCAATTCTCTTCTCAGCTTTTCCTTAGTCTTACTGTCAATTACCTCCAATGCAGAAAAAGCAAAAACCAAAACTTAAAGTCTCTCTATCTGATGCTTATGCTTAGCCAAAAAAGACGTGAATCCCAAGGACATGGATAATGACTTCTTTCCTAATTAAGTGATACTACAAGGATATTCAGACCCATGGTCTCCAGGAAATTTCTAGTCAATTACTCTACTTGATTGAGTTAGAGTGTTCAGAAATATAAACATTCTCAATTCTCCTCTTTGTTTAAGGACAATCATTCCACAACCATTCTCTCTTCACCCTCTTTGTTTTAGAACAATCATTCATCAACCATATTCCCCAATTCTCAACAAGCAATAATGCAAAGGTAAGATATGGTACAACGAATGGCAATTTTTCTGCCCAGAACCTAGTTAACTTCACACCATAAAGCTAAAAGCATGACACAATCATATAACTACAGCATAAACTGATTATTTTAGCAGATAGCTGGAGAATTGTCACAGTTGGTACTCTCAAAAACAGGTCGCAGCTTGAATTTGAAAATTATGTCTTATTGTTCATAGCACCTAAGAAACACAAAAACTTAATATTTTCCAGGCATGAAACTATCACGAAAAACAATTAAATAATCAGAATATGCAAAAATTACGAGACCTTCTTCTTCTTAACAGGTTTGAGGATTTTGATGACGCATTTCTCGTTATTGGTTACATGAATACCCTCAAAAACCTCGCTATATTTCCCCCTTCCAACCTTCCTCACCACCTCGTAATCATCCTGCTCCCTGCCGCAACCAATCGAAGCCAAAAAGGAATCAATAAAGGTCAAAACAAACAAATTCGAAAGAGAAAAAAAATGAATCGAGCATCCCAATCAATTACCCCCATTGAACAGTTAGCGCCTCGTAGTCCCAATACTCCTTAGGGCGGATAACATTGACGTCAGAGTATACACGCGCCTTCGAGGGGGCTCCAGGCCGCCTAATCGCTTTCCCGATCTTCTGCGACATGGTATCGAGCAGGGAGCGGCGGCTGACGGAGGTGGTTAATTTCTGATGCTGTGGCGGCGGAGGTTGGTGGTTGTGGTAGTGGTGAATATTGTGGAGGAGGGAGATATGAGGGTGGTGGCGCGAGAGCGAGACGAAGAATTGGAGGGGCCTTACGGCCATGAAAGGGTAAGGGTTAATATAAATGGCGTTGCTGTGATGCTCTGCTTTTCCATGGAAACCCTTTTCCCTTTTTCTCCTTTCATTTTCCCTTTTCTCTTTTCCTTTTCCAATTTAGGCGACGGATAAGGTCTCGGAATTAGGTGGGACCCACTCAAATTTCAATTGTTGAGTTATTTTTAATTACTACAGATTTTTTTAAATCTTATTTTTAGTTTTCTAATTGTGGTTTATTAGCGATACTAGTTAGGGGTGGGTACGGTATACCTTACCGAAACCACCATACCGTATATCTTACTGTAAATACGGTACGCGAAAAAGTCATACCTTTACCTTATCAAAGTTTTCGGTATACCGAACTTCGGTATACCTTATTTTCGGTATGATGAATTTCCATACCGATACCGTACCTCATTTTCGGTATACCGTACCGAAGTTCGGTATACCTTACTTTTGCGGTATACCTAACTTTCAACATCAATTAAAATAGAAAATTAGATTTTTTAGAATATTATTTATATTTTATAATTTTAAAAATAAATTAAATATAATTTATTCATAATTATATTTATATTTCACAATAGATTTTATAATTTAAAAATATATAAAATATATTTTATATATAATTGTGTTTATATTTTCGTGGTATATACCTTAGTTTGTGGTATATACCTTAATTTGCGGTATATACCGAATTTCGGTATGCAGCGGTATTTGAAAATTCATACTGTTACCTTACCGGAATCTTTCGGTAAGGTATCATACCATACCGAAAGTCACGGTTACCAAAAATTCGGTAGTTTCGGTATTTTTTTGATATGATAAGGCCGGTATTTCAGTATTTTTCCCATCCGTAGTACTAGTATCAACCCCGTACGTTGCATGACCTATGAAGTTTTCTTTATATAAAATTGAAAATGTAATTAAATAAATTATGATAAAAAGTAAAATTATATAAAGTTTTTAAATCACTAATACAATAAAAACCAATGAAATTAATTACGAAGCAATCTTAATTATGTTATTAATATTTTTTGGTAATGTTGAAGAATTAAAATATATTTCCATACTTTCTTGTTTTTTTTAATAATGTTAAATTTTAATCTTATACTTTGAATTAATTACGTTGTTCATCAATCTGTTTAATTATTAATCATATAACATTCAATAATTTCACTAATAGAAAAAAATCGATTGACAATAGTAAATTAATCAACTTCATTAATAAAATAAACTGATAATAAATAGTAGAATCCAGAATCATTTATGCTCATGTAGCTCTGACCACTGCCCATTAGCATCCATCTATCTCCAATAGCCTTCATCTTCTTCGCTCATCGTCTCCAACACTTTTATCGTCCTGCGTCAACACCATTTTCTCCATCATGCTAGTTTGCTCTCATATGTAGATAAGAACTTCAAACAAAAGTCAACTAAATACTCCATATTACAATTTCGATAAATATTTTCATTCACGAACAATGCAAATACAACTTTGCGTTTTGTACTATACATTTTTTTTATAAATTACTTACCAATTTCAAAATCAAATTTGGCAAGGGGAATGCTTCCATGATTACAACATTTGATTGATAAAGTTGTGGTAGTTTGTAGATCACTAAGAGAGATTAGTTCCATTACCATGGTTTCAACCATCCTCTCTTGTAAGAACAAAACAACAGATATTAGTAACATAATAATCACACAAAAAGAATGCGTAAAGTGGTTAAATATAAAAATATACTATTGATAAAGAGCAAGAACCATACTGAAAACAAATTCATTTTGTAGAAAATTTAGTGATGCAATAGATTATATGTGAAGGTAATGAGAAAGTGGGTAATATGCTGGCTAATGACACATATATAGAGACAAAAAAACATAGAAAAATTATAGTGTGTTAAAATTTAAACTAAATTATTATTAATACAATTGCCAATAATGTGTAATAATGTGGCGATTACAAAGTCAATTACTCCACTTATTATTGAATATTGAAATTAAATCAAAATTATTAAAAATTTGCAACCGCCAAAAATTTATAAATCTTATTGAAAAAAACTTGCATGCCACATTTATCACTCTAATTAGTGTAACCGCCTATTCTATTGCTATGGACGAAATATTATTGGTGTAAGATTGAGATTATTTGATTCAGAGGTTTATAATTGGTGAATTGCAACAGCTATATGAATAATTGAATTAATTTTTTGATAGACCACAAAATATCTAACATTTACGATACAATACAATCCAAAACTTATAAATATTTATAATTAAGACTAAAATTTGCCTTTTATATATGTATAGATAGATAATCCAAAGTTTCAGCACTTTCATTAGCTTAGTTTTTATTTATTAATATATAGTACTACTAGTATAAGCTTTATGCATTCTCCAATTTATATTTATAACTTTAATTTGTTTATTCTTTGGCCTAAATAAATAAATCAATTATAGCCAAGTTAAAAATAATTGGATATATGGTTTCATCACATTCATGCCTACTATCAAATTAAACAAGAAAAAATAATGAAACAAATGAAAACATTGGGGGGGGGGTGGGGGTGTTCAAAATCCTCATTGGGGGGGGGGCGTTGTTCAAAATCCTCTATTTTCCTTAACTTGTTTGATTCATCAGATAACATGATTTTTTTTTACTTATCATAGTGACATTTTTTAGCCAATTTTTTTATAGGGCTATAATTGAAAATGGTTTAATTATAGTTTGATGTCAACCTTTTACAAAATTTTCAAAATCTATTCCAATATTTGTCAAATATTTTTACACCTTCTCTATTAAGCTTTTATCAAACTTATTGCTTGAATTAGTTTTCGACATCACATTCATGACATAGCATGCCGAAGGATTATGTGTATATTATCTTATGTATCACCTTCCAAAGAAAAAAATTGTTTATCTTTAATGGAATTTAATGGATCCCCTACTGTGGTAAAATTCACAGCAAGGCCTGCTGGCTGCTGTTGACAAAACGCAGGATTTAAATTATAAAACGCAGCACATTTATGTTCATATGGATTTGTTTTCTTATTCCAAAACTTATTTTATAGATATTAAAAAAGACACTACGGTATCCATTTCCATAATTTTTTTATACTACAGCTGATTATTATAGTACTAGTACTATCTTTTATTTTATTTGCATTTCATTAACTATTCTATTTTTAAGAATGATTATAGAGTTCTTTTTTATTGAATTTTGTAATGGTAATGTCATCTTCAATCAGTTACGACGAACTCAAACTCATTTTTTTATTATGAGTCACACTAAAATTAATTTTACTTTAAACATTTACTCCAAACACAAACTCAATAAAATATTCAATATATTTTCTATATTTTTTCATTTATACCTGCATGCTTATTTAAATTATATATTGACCCTCACAATATTTAATTAATAATTTATATAAATTAAATAATTATACAAAATTTTCTTTATATTCAAAAAAATTACACTACTTTTAAAATTAAACTACACTAAACATACTATAATAAAATTCAATTATAAATTGAAACACATTAAAAGATATCACAATTACATTAAAAAAAAGTTAAAATTCAAGACTCGAAGTTTGTATATTGTTCCACAAATGATCAATTAGTGCATTTTGGAGGTTCTACATGAGCATTTTTATTTCTTATTGCATCATTGCATGGTCAAACACTCTTGAAATCGAGCATCTTCAAAATAATAAGGACGAAATGCAATATCTCAAAGTTTTTTCGCAGTAGCTACTCATTGTTTTGTGTTTACGCTAAATTTAGTGTTATTTTATTATTAAAAAAATCAAAAATAGATTGGGGTATGATGTATGGTTCGAAAACTTTTTTACACCAAAAATGGAATTCAGTATATAGTTGAACCAAAATTGGAGTACATGATAAGAACAATAATTAAATAATGTTTAGAATAATAAGAAAAGAGATTTTAATATAAACTATTGTTTTTCCTATACAGCAGGAGCAGGGTATGATAATCTTATTTGGAATGATATATTCAAAACGTAAAAAATGTAAAAAAAAGAAGATAAAGTAATGCTGAAAAAGTTTATTACTTGAAATAAAATGAAAGATGTTAAACTAACTCGGGGAATGAAAAAGTTAACTCCAAAATAATTAACCAAGGAAATATAATTAAAACTGACAAGTATATTAAATTACATATATATGAAAATGGATAACATATCACAGTCTTTTTTTAGTACTATAACAATAAAATAAACGAAGATATTCGTATGAATATAAAATGGGCTGCGTTTCATAGTTTAAATCTAGTGTTTCGTCCATAGCACGCCCTGCTGTGAATTTTATCACAGTAGGGCGTGATGCTTGAAACTTAATTTAGTAATAGATTTAATAAATATTTGAAATAATATGCATATATTGATATTTTACCAATATCTAGTTTGCTTAAATTTTGACAAAAACACTAAATTGATGAGCTTTGCTGAATAAGATGAAAAACAAAGAATATAAGTCAAATTAATTGACAAATAAGCAAAAGGAAAGATTAGCTGGAACTCATTGTTTAGTGTATATAGCTAAAGGATTATGTTAAGATAATAATCCTTTTTTAAAGTGACAACGTACTACCAATCTCGTGCTGCCATGTGGCACATTATCCATCAATATTAGAGACATATCCAGCAATATTTATTTAGTGTGCGTTTATGATGCACTATTTATTAGTGCTAAAAATACTTGCAAGTATACAAGGTAGATCTAGTATAGCTAAAGGTTAGTACCAGAATATCGAACACAGGAATAAGATTGCAACTGTCTATCATATACTAAGCGTCATATACTATCTAGAGACAATGGATGTTTGGTTTAATTTTATAACTAGACATAAAGAAATAAATAAACAAATAACAGAAAATATAAAAATAAATAATATACAAAACAGGCCAAGGAATGTAGAGTTTTAGGAACCACAATCTCAAAAGCTAAAATCCAAAGGACTTCCTTGAATTACGGTCTCTAGAGTTACTAAGCTATCACAGATGTAAAACTACATCTTCTCTCGAAGCATACAATTTATAGATTGTTACCTAGAACCGAAATCTCCTTCCTAGAACTAAGGCAACAACTCCTAAAAGCTCCTAAGATAAATTTGCTTCATTCAAAGGCTCAAATCTCTCGATTTTATTGGCAAAGACGTCAATTTCTCCTATTTCAAATTAGACTACTCACTTCTCAGTTCTTGTTGTAAAATCCACATGCATTCATAAGATGGCCAGTCAAACAAATGTATAAGCACAAGAGAAATCGAAATAACTACAAGAGCTAACAAGGAAAAACAATTGAATTAATAACTCAAAATCATAGCATGTTTACCAAAAATTCTACAAAAGATGTTATTACTCATAGACAAGTAAAAACAACAAAAAGTAGTAGACATGAAGAAAAACAAAACAAAACCCAAGGTTGAATTATACCATCTCCAGTCTTCTCTTGTCTGGATCTGTAGAGCTCCGCTTCAATGGAGGATGGAAGAATAATATGTGGAATGTGGGATGGAAGAAGTACAGAGGTGGAGAGGATTGGAGGCTTTGAGATGAATATTATGAATTAGGTTATGAGGTATATATAGGCTAGAAACGAATTAGGTTATGAGGTATATATAGGCTAGAAACTAGAAAAATGTTTATAATTGGTAAAAAAGTATCCTCCAAGTAATGGGAAACAAGGTAAATTCGAATTCTCCAATTAATAGGAGAGATTTGGCAACAATTTCTTTCCTTCCTTAATTTCCGCCTTATTTTGACTGCACTGAGCAACGTTCGTAAAATGGCCATAACTTTTTCCACAGAACTCCGATTTAGATGTTCAAGGTACCCACGCGAAGCTCTTTCGAAGACGAAGAGAATGATATGTATTAAGAACTGATTGGACTTCAAAATCGCTGGAAGATGGGCTCGAACAAAGGCTCATACACATTGACCATTTTTGCACCTTTTTTCTATCTTTTTTTATCATTTATCAACAAACACGTCAAAATAACAAAATATAATATATGCAATTTAAGAACATAATTTGCAAGATTGACATTTAAAATGAGTCAAATCTAGGCCTTAAAAACATGCAAATCCCGTGTTTATTAGTTTACAGATTGCATAATCGCAATAGGTGGATTGGTGTATAGATTATTGAGTATTATTGTATATGCATAGAATGTTTTAATAGTATAACAATACTACTAAAATAGGTGGATATCATATCACGGTCTCTTTGTTAGTAGTATAACAATAAAATAAACGAATATCAACGTAATACGTATGAATGAATATAAAATGGGCTGCGTTTCATAGTTTAAATCTAGCGTTTTGTCCACAGCACGCGTTGTTGTGAATTTTATCACAGCAGGGCGTGATGCTTGAAACTGAATGTAGTAATAGATTTAATAAATATTTGAAATAATACGAATATATTGATATTTTACCGATATCTAGTTTGCTTATATTTTGACAAAAACACTGAATTTGATGAGCTTTGCTGAATAAGACGAAAAACAAAGAATATAAGTCAAATTAATTGACAAATAAGCAAAGGAAAGATTAACTGGAACTCATTGTTTAGTGTATATAGCTAAAGGATTATGTTAAGATAGACAATTCTTTTTTAAAGTGACAACGTACCACCAATCTTGTACTGCCACGTGGCACATTATTCAGCAATATTAAAGGCATATCCAACAATAGTCATTTAGTGTGCGTTTACAGATTGCATGATCGTAATAGGTGGATTGATGTGTAGATTGTTGAGTATTGTTGTATGTGCATAGAATGTTTTAATTGCAGTATATATATAGACAAATTGTTTTTTATACCATTATTTTGCTATATAGCTAATACAACAATACTCAGCACTCCACACAGCAATCCCCGTAGTACTATCATACAATCTGTAGAAATTCATCTAAAATGTGTACTATGATATTGCTGGATATGCCTCTGCTATTATTGGATAGCGTGCCACGTGGCAGCACGAGGTTGGTAGTACGTTGTCACTCTAACTATGATGGCACCTTAATACTCCCCTTATGGATAAATCCTTCAAATGCAAACATGCTCATATTGCGGAGCCAAAGGCCCATGACGTATTCTTTATTGGGCTTTAGCCCAAAAATGGCTGTTTTCCACATCACTTCTCTAAAACAATTCTTAAATGAAATTTAATTACTTGAGAATCATTGAAGTTTTCTTCTATTACGACGACGAATATTAATAGTAGAAGAGAATTAAGCATTATCTTTTATCTTTTATTATTGGGTTGGGCGTGAGTTTACAAAATGGCCCAATTAAAACCCATCTCAACTAATAAGTTCAGACTAGGCCCATTTCATTTCACTGGTGGGCCCAGCCAGGGCTGAATTGGCCTGACCTAGTTGACAACTCTAGATACCACAAACGAAATTGGATGAACTATTTTTGAAAAGCATAGATACAATAATATCAACTCTTAAACAAATTGTAATAATAACTGATATGTTGGTTTGAAGAAACTGGTCATCTCTTTGTTCAAAATATAAAGAGGTCTTGGTAATAAGTGATTCTTCGGCGGTCTAATCCCTATAAAAATAATATTCCATCCGTCCACAAAAAAGAGGCAAGTTTTATCATTTTGGACCGTCCATCAATATTAGACTAATTCTAAAAATAAAAAGGTTCAAACCAATACTAACCCTATACATCATTGTAAATGTGGACCCTACTTCCACCACATTTTCCCTCCATTTCTCTTATTTTACCAATTATGTGTTAAAACTTATGTCATTTACAACTTTATCTTTTTTTGGACAGTGGGAGTACATTACTACTAATAACTTACTATAACATAACAATTGATACGATTTAAGAAGATTTTTATTAATTAACAAATTGCAATTAATAAACTCTTATTAAGAGCGGCAACAGTCTCATTAATTTACAAGTAAGATAATTGAAAAGAAATTTTAAGTACGTACTTCCAAAACAAATGAATTTGAGCTACAAATTTTATTCAAGACAATGTTGTTATTGATGATATTGAAATATGAGACAAAAGTTACAGTTCAGAAGAAAATTTTGTTTGGCAAGTATATCTAGAAGTGTAGCACAGTAAGATTGCATTGGATGAGGGCATAGTGACTTGTGTGGTCATAAGAAATAGTCTCAAAAGTCGCGTAACCACGAGCCAATCGAAATTTTCCGGTGCCTCCCACCACCGCCACCTCCCTCACCCGCTCGAACTGGGCACTGGTCCCTTGTATTTCTAGTGTGCTACCTTTATACTCGTCATTGATAAAAACAATTGATATAAGGACGTGGGTGTTGGACCCATCGAGGGCCGACGTCACGTATATACCTTGGGCCCGAGCAATCTGGGTTGAGCTTTCCTCGAATCCTTCTGTTATTGGATCGTCAGTGCAAAAAATGGCTCCGAATTTTGTGAAGCTAAGCAGCCCATGTGACGGGTTCGTGATCTCGACCACAGTGGCATTGGGCCCACCCGAATAATCTTGGAAGTAGACTGTCATTTGGATCTCTCTGAGTTTGAGTTTTAGAAGCCCTAAATCTGCTTTCGAAAATGTGAAAAATGCAAGAAATAAAAATAGGTATAATTTGATTGCCATAGGCGTAGAAATTGTGAACACAAATTGAATAATTGTGTTTTTGTGTAATTTGATTTCTTTAGTTCTGAATATATTTATAACATTAATAGCTGAAAGAGCCAAAAGTTAGCATATGAATTAACTCAGAGCCAAAAGTTAGCATATGAATTAACGATGAGTTAATAGCAAGTGAAGCATCTAACGAGGTTTAGTATTAATTAATTCATTTCATAATATACCTTATTTTGTATTTTAGTTCGGAATATGATTAAGTATTATTTTAATTTAAATCAGGCACTAACAAATAGAATGTAGAATCCACGTTGAGTATTCAATTAAATATATGCTTTATTTTCCTCCTATTTCAACCTCTCATGAAATGTGTCTCTCAAGTCAGTTTTTTTTAAATTATAAAAATTTATAAATTATACTCATTAATTGATAATTAGTTTGATTTTTTTTTTTGTGTGTGTTAATCCAATATAGCATTTTCAAGCAGAAAGGCAAGGACGCTGAAGTTATTGGAAGTTATAATTTAATTAACACCTTTTCTATAAAAGAGAATAATATTCCTTCCGTCATTTAAAAATAAAAATTATTTCAATTTTGATCATTCCCTTTAAAAGAGAAATAGAAAAAAAGTCATTCTCTACTACTCATTACATTTTATTTCTATTTCTCTTACTTACTAATATACAATAAAACTCGTGTTTTTTCAAAAGTTTATACTCCCTCCGTTGGCCATCCCATACAAATAGCTGAAACTCCTTTTCGTCCGCCCCATAAAAATATTTCATATCCATTTATAGTAACCTTTTCTCCTTCTCATTTACTATATCATTTATTTCAACTATTTTTTCCACTTCTCTTTTACTTTAGCAATTACGCATTAAAATCCGCGTTATCCCAATTATCCTATTTCTATTAGATGGAGGGAGGAATTTTCAAACACTGATGGGGTATAATTTAGCATTTGTTTGTTCTGCTATGCATTGACCTTAAATTTCTTGTGGTTGAGTATAGGGTGGGAAAAAAATATCAAATACCACCAGTCTTATAGTAGCGGAAAAATATCAAAAATAACGAAATTTGGTATATCGTGATTTTCGGTATGATATGATATCTTATTAAAAGATTTCGGTAAGATAGCATTATGAATTTTCATACACCGCAACATACCAAAATTCGGTAAATACCGTAAGTGTGAATATAATTATATTTAAAATATATTTAATAAATTTATATAAAATCTAATGTGAAATATATATATATATATATAACTAGAGAACTGATCTGCTGCACACCTAATATGAGCGACTGTGAGCGCTTACATGCCACGTAGGCCTGATTTTAAGTTGTTTCCGTATTTCAATTCTGTAATCTCTTTTCTCTTTCTTCTGCAATTCTCTATCCAATATATTTCTCAACCTTCTGCAATTGTCTCCCCATTAGTGAAGCTCTTCATTAAATCTCGCTTCACCGTTGCATATTCTGCAACGCATCATCATGACCTCGTACGGGCTCCAAATCAAAGACCTCCTCACCCTTCCACATCAAAGACCTCCTCAACGGGCTCCAAATCGGTGATGTCGAATCGAAAAAAGGCATACAATTTCGCTCAAAGCTTCTTTTTTTCTCCGGATCTAATTCTCCTTCAACATTGTGTAACCCAGCAGTTCCATTTTTCCTGATTTTTCAGCCTTTGATTTCTTGCTTCTCCTACAATTTCAGAAATCACAACTTCTCCACAATTTCAGGAATCTCAAAATTGCATAGAAATGTAAAATTCTTCAACTCTCTTTCTTCTCCTAAAAAATTCAGAAAAATTGCATAGTGTGAGGCGCAAAACTCATAACCCAAATTAAATCTTGAAATCAATCAAAAATATTTGGTGCGGTTATGATAAAATCCACATGGATGAAGTTTGGGGATTATTTGGAGACGAATCAAAAGAGATTTGTGGAGAATTGCATGCCAACAAGGAAGAAATTTGGCAAGGAAGAATGAAAGATTGAGGCGAGGAGAGAAAAAATGGTTTATGGTGAATATTGGACAATAATTCTGGCAAGATAAACTTAGTGATGCAGTGAACTGACAACATCTGCTGTTCGGATTTCAGAATATTGGGGATGGTTTGTTACCTGCGTGGTTACTTGGTAGGGATGAAGTTACATATAATAAATTAAAAAATAATAAGAAGATTTATTATTCCATTGCCACGTAATTTGTCGCCTCTATATCGCTCACTTAATGGCGCTCAGGAGAACAGATCTCTATATAACTATATACTTTCTCTGTCCCACAAAAATAGTCTTCTTTTTTTCCATTTTGATCTATCCCACAAAAATAGTCTCTTTTTATTTTTGGCAAGTCTTTTCTCTCTTATAAGATGAGCCTCATTGTCCATTAACAGTATTTCAATTACTTTTTCTTTCTACATCTCTCTTACTTTAACTATTTGATAAGCCGAGTTTTATGTCTTGATTACTGGTTGGTTTAATGTGCTTAAAACAGATATTACATGCAATTTAGTTGCTAAGTAGGTAGGAAAAAGATCTAAGCTCCGGGTGCGAAGGCAAATCAAGTATAGTAAAAAAGAGCAAAAAAGTGTGGAAGATCAAATATATTTCCTACATGGGCTCAAAAAAATTAAATTGTTGCTCCAAAATACTTTGAAGGCCGATATCATATAAATAGGAACCCAAAGTGCAGCCTTTAGTTCACATTTCATCAAATGAAGAAATACAAACCGGCCAACCAAGTAAAAGAGTAGAAGAAGAAATTACGACGCAAATAATTTTTAAAATTAGGAATATCATAATCCAAAACTGATTAGCTTTTATTTTTTATAAATCAATTGTTGCTTTCTTATTACTCCATAGTAACGGAAGTGATGAAACCCCTTTTTCAATTTATATTTTTAAATTTTATTGATATGAATAGGTGTGATATAAATAAAAGGCACCACTAATCCATAAGGTTGTGCGAAGCCATGAAATTGAAGCAAAGGCATTACATGGGATGATGCTTGACGTGGGAAATGAACATGGAATTTTCAACTTTCTATTACAAGAAGCAAAATCTTAACTTTATTTCTATTACTTCCCATTATAGAACACCAATACTGTAAGGTAACACCAACATATGTTTATGCACGTTTGATCCAACGAAATGCATTGTCTTTTTTTATATATATAAAAAAAAATTTAAAGAGAATAAAGTTTGGAGCAGTAAATCTCGTATGCATATTTATGTATAATCGTGCGCAATAATTTATTTAATTTTATATCTAATTTTTTGTTTAACAATATGCAAATTTGTATGAATCTCAAGACAATTTGAGTTGCGATTATACCCTACTACAATAAATTAGCGCCCCTCTACTTATAATAATATTTTGTTCAATTTTATTCTACTCCCTATTTATCACCTAATATGAGACCATTTGATTTGATTTATTGCAGCATATCAATGTGCGTGATCGGATCGAAGACAAATTAGGCACACTCTGTTGCATTCAATTGGACATCCATCCACCCTAATAAATTTTCATAATCTATAAATAAATCAGAACAAAAGATTAATAAACTAGTATACATTATTATCATAGTTATGATATTCATGTGAGCAAGCAACACAATTATTCTTTCCTTGCCAAATCACTTTCCCAAATAAATTATGCTAGAAAAAAAGCCACATGTGAAGGATCTTTTTTAAATGTGCATCTAATTGCTAGTGTTGCTTGTTTCGTTCAAAGCGTGACAGTGATACCAAAGAGAATAAATTGAAGCAATAAAACAGAGCATCTGCATAAGTTTGTACTTAAATCTTCATTACAATAGATAATTCTAAAACTAATTTGCAAATGCTACAGGAACTTTATGTACTTGCATAATTAGATTCTTTACTGGAGTAGTGAGAAAGGTTTCCCTTGTCATTGTTTGTATTGGAAGGCCATTTCTAAGTTCATTGCTACTACCTCATAACATCACTTCATCTTGCTCCTCAGAACTCTCTCTCTCTCTCTCTCACACACACACACGTTCAAATGTAGGATCAAAACTGAGAAATGGAGTAAACCAAAAGAGAAGCAAAAGATGAGAGATCATATCTTGAGAATGTTCCTCATCATATCTCTCGTTGCGTCATTCAAGGTCCAAGTAATCGATGGAGCACAATCAAACTGCCCGGAGTGTACATGGCAGCACAACAGCAGGAGAATTCTGCACCAACCTCTGTTTCCGGTGGACTCAACACCGCTGCCTCCACCTCCGCCTCCCATGCCAGACATCCCGGATGAAGGCCAGCCGTTCTCAAATGAAGTTCCAGCATTCGATCAGGGCTATCAATCCCCGCCCTTGCCAGACATTGGTACATCAGTGGAGAGTCCATTCGCCAAGGCTCCTCCACCGCCCAACCCAGTCAAGAAACTGGTGATCATAATAGTATCAACACTTGTAACGGTGGGAATGCTGTTAGTTTTGGCATTCTTTCTCTGTAAGAACCGCCGAGAGCACCACAGCAACGAGTCCCAGGAGCTTGTTGGTGAAAATTTACAGAGGATAGACGAAGAATCAAGAGTGCCACCACCTGCATTCCTCTGCCTTGAGACAACAGAGCCATCCACCACCAGCGGTTTGGTAAATGAAGCCAACATTGCCAGTGGCTCACCGTACCACAAGCTCAACTCGGGTAAAAGATTCAATCATTATAGACCCAGTCCCAACCTTCAGCCAATGCCACCATTGACGAAGCCACCACCACCTCCAAGAATGAGCTCTCCACCACCCATGTCATCATCAGATGATGAGGGCCAAGATACCTGTTTTGACGCCCCACGAGAGATGTCTCCAAGTCACGAGTCCCCAAGTTCGCAACACTACAATGTGAGCAACAAAACCAGCCCAGTGAGCCAGGCCATACCAGATAATCCTGCTTCTAAACCTCTACCTCATTCCAAGAGGACTCCACCAAAATCTCGATTTTCAGCGTCTTCTCCAGATACAAGGCCTGCGAATGCACCATCAATCAAACCGCCTTCACCACCACAACCAACAACTTCCTTGGGACCGTTACAGTCATGCAAACCACTGCCACTTTCTCCTAGCAGGACCAAATTTTCAGCATCACCTCCATCGCCGGTCATACAACAGTATCGATCAGTTGCCAATTATGAGCAGAAAGCATCAACATTTAAAATTCCACACCCACCACCACCACCACCACCTCCACCTCCCCAGCCATCAGCAATGACAAGAAAACATGCGGCGGCGAAGACATATACTTCTTCACCTATTTTCAAGCAAACAAGAAGGTCAAGCTCTAAAAGTCCTAGCCCGAAAGCAAGTCCATTGTCAGAGAAGACAAGGTATGTCAAAGAAGTTAACAAAGGTGTCTGTTCACCAGAAAAGTTTGATGCTGAGAGCAAGGAATCAAGAACCAAGATGAAGCAATTGCATTGGGACAAAGTACGGGCCACTACAGACAGAGACACTGTTTGGGACCATTTAAAGTCAACCTCATTTCAGTAAGTAAACTAAAACCTTTCCTATAGGAACTAAGAGTGGTTCTATGATATTTCTTTTGTGTGCCCACAGGTTGAACGAGGGTGCCATGGAGTCGTTATTTGGGTGTAATTCTGCGACTCCAGTACCAAGACAAGCACCTAGGAAATTTGTCCTCCCATCTTTTGAGCAGGAGAACAGAATACTAGATTCCAAGAAGTCCCAGAATATTGCTATTCTTCTTCGTGCTTTGAATGTGACAAGAGATGAAGTCTCTGAAGCACTGTTAGATGGTATGTACCCTTTCCCCTATTCCAGTTTCTATAGCACAGGAATAAAAACAAGTTAGTAGCTAGCTAGCTGTTAACGTGATGTCAGATACATGTAACTAAGGAAAACATGAATTTGAACTTGGTAAAAGTAGACTATAACCAGAAAAGTACAAAGATGACTAGATATGTAAAGAACATTTTTAAATTCGAAGTCCATTCAGACAGAAGACTTCAAGTTTTTGGTGTCTGCAAAAGAAACTATTACCTCATTAACTGTAGGATTTCTGTCCAAGCGAGTCATTTGTAAAAACTATATGAATCAACAATCAAGGTTTGAGGACCAATCAGGAATAAAACTGTGTGTGATCAATTTCTAGTTAAGATGCAATTGGCAGGGTCCCACAGCCACGAGCTATCAGAGTGAATTTCAATAAAACAATATGCCCACATTTTAAAACCCACATGCTAACTCATTATAAAAAAAAGTTGAAGCATATGATAGTTAGAATAGCAGCATATTGAGATAAGTGAAGATGATAAGCACTTGATGCTGAAAAACTTCATCACTAGGTCCATGACAAGGGATTGGAGTGTTGCTGAGGCACACAGTGTTCTAATTCTACTGCACTGTATTCTGTAATAAATTGTGTTTTATTATAAACTTTCATATGCCTATCATACATATATATTTAGGTTTTATTTATTCAATAAGATCAGAATCATTTTGCTTGTAAAATTCATGAAATGCATATTCTATTTCTATATAAAACCCATAATTATCATATATGACAGAGAAATTTGAGAATATCTTGCCATAAAATGGAAAAACATCTGTTTTGATGCTACAGGAAATCAAGAAGGACTAGGTCCAGAGCTTTTTGAGACTTTAGTGAAGATGGCACCAAGCAAGGAAGAAGAGATAAAACTTAGAGAGTACAATGGTGAGATCTCTAAACTAGGCACAGCGGAGCGATTCCTCAAGGCAATACTTGATATTCCATTTGCCTTTAAAAGAGTGGAGGCACTGCTTTTTAAAGCAAACTTCAATATGGAAGTAAAGTATTTGAGGAAGTCTTTTCAAACCCTAGAGGTACTACCCATTAATCTGTTTAACTAGCTGCTACAACATGAGCTACATATTTGTGCACCTGCTCACCTCAGTTACTTGTCATCCACATAAATGGTCTTATATATGGTTTTTTATGCAAGCAGGAAGCCAGTGAAGAACTGAAGAATAGCCGCCTTTTTCTTAAACTACTTGAAGCTGTTCTACGGACAGGAAATCACATGAACGGTGGTACTAACCGTGGTGATGCAAAAGCCTTCAAATTGGACACTTTGCTGAAACTTGTGGACATAAAAGGAAAAGATGGTAAGACAACCTTACTTCACTTCGTTGTCCAAGAGGTTATCAGATCAGAAGGATCGGGCACCAATACAAGAAGTGAAAGCCAGCTGCAAAAAAGCAATCTAAAATTCAATGAAGAAGATTTCAAAAAGGAAGGATTGCAGGTTGTAGCAGGGTTAAGCAAAGAGCTTGGCAATGTCAAAAATGCAGCAGGGATGGACTCCGATGTTCTGAGCAGCTATGTAGCCAAGCTCGAACAGGGATTTCAGACAGTCAGGCAGGTGCTGCAGTACGAGAGTAACATTGTGGAAGACAAGTTTGTCGACTCGATGAAAGTGTTTCTGGAAGAAGCTGCTGATGAAATTTCCAGGGTCAAGGCTGAAGAGAGAAAAGCTTTGTCCTTGGTGAAAGAGGTAACACAGTATTTTCACGGAGATGATGCGAAAAGAGAAGCTCATCCCTTGAGGATTTTCATGGTCATACGAGATTTTCTCTCGATACTAGATAATGTGTGCAAAGATGTTGGGAGAATGCAAGACAAAGCTACAATGTGTTCAGGAAGATCATTCAGAATATCAGCGGCAGCGCCTTTGCCGGTGCTTAGCAGATACAACATGCAGAATGATAGAAGCTCCGACGATGATAGCATGTAATACTGCATAAGTCAAGAGATAAATCAATATAACCAAGTATAGCAAGAATCAAACAGCCATATATTATACTCACATTGGAATTGGACAGCTCTGAATGCATCAGCTGCAAAGTGGAATACATACTGAAGATCTTTAGTAGCAAACAAAGGAGAGATGTAAACAGCAGGTTTTGGATTCTGAATAAACACATGTTGATTCAACCAAGAGTAGTGAAACAATAGGAAAGAGGCTTGTATTTTTTGGTGCTTAGCTGTAGCCATTGATAATAATATTGTGCTTGTTCTGTTCATACATACCAGGATCATTTCAGTAAATTTCATTTTAATTTTTACAATTACACTCCAATTTCATCCCTACTCTGCCTAACAACATTACAATCTATGATTAATGCACATGTATCATTGCATAAAACAGAGCAATCGCCTAAACTGATTGAAGAGAAATGAATTGCCAAAACTGCAGCATTTATGATTACTTACCCAAATCTACTTATCGACACATTTCACTTAATTTTGGGCAACTTTCACGGACTACATTTCCTAACTGTTGAGAGTTTCGAGGTTTCACCTTCTTTTCTCAATGCCACAACCTTTTTCTCAAATTCCGTCATAGACTCCTCCAAATCATCGCCGGCGGAAGGTGAATCAATCTTTGAGAGAAAGCAACTATTGATGTTTTTCTGAAATTAGTTGAATTAAAATATTAGTATCAGTGAAAATGCCATTTATTTCAATGTAAAATAGATAAAAATTAATTTTAATGAATTTACTAAAACAAAAAATTAGAAATAAATGCAATTAATAATTAATTACTATAAGAGAGTGGTATATCTAATAATGCAAGATGGATCATTGAAGTAAAACTGGTACTAAATATTAAGAGATGTTGTGAATATTAAGGGTAGTTTAGTAGGATTACTTTGTTTTAGAATGTCAATTGGGTCAAGAGATTAATCTAGGGATTAATTAAGTGCAGGCTAATCTATCGAGCTAATTAAATTGCTAACGGTAAAATTAATACTATATGATCAGTATAAAATATTTATTGAATGTAAAGCAATTAATTATAAAAAATTAATAGAATATAAACTTAAACTCAAATATAAATAATTATTAATAGTATAAAAATATAACATAAGATAATAATAATAATAATAATAATAATAATAATTTTGTAAAATTAATTTATAATGCATCATGAACTGGACATTTAATATAAAATTTAAAAGTTAAAATAAAACATGAATACATTCATTAAAAAAGTAAAAGCACATTTTTTAATTAAAATTGTTTCTATATTGAACTTTTCAATTTATTTATATGCTATTATATTAAAATGGAGGAATGATATGATATACATACTTTATGTGAGCACCACTCTCATTTAACACATGTTTAGTGTTGTTTGTTTTGATTTATCTATTTAGTTTGATTCTAATACATTGAAAAATGTTATTACAATTTTTAATTTCACAAAATTTATAAAAATAAAGCTCGATTTGCTGGTTTTCTCTATATTTTCAAATAAATGAATAAAATAATAAATCAAGCTTTGATTTTTATGAATTTTGTGAAATTAAAAATTGTAATAACATTTTTTAATGTATTAGAGTCAAACTAAATAGATAAATCGAAACGACCAATGCTAAACGTGTGTCAAACGAGAGTGATGCTCACATAAGGAGCCCACATAAGGTATGTAGCATATCATTTCTCTATTAAAATGATACTCCCTCCGTCCCATTGAAGATGACCCACTTTCCTTTTAGTTTGTCTCATGTACCAAGATGACTCATTACTTAAAATAGAAACACCTTTATCTCTACTTTATTCCCTCTCTCTTACTTTACTCTCTTCTCTTAACACACAAAATACAATTGCATAAAATCTCGTGCCGCCCAAGGAAGGGGTCATCTTCCTTGGGACGGAGGGAGTACTACAAACTACTCCCTCCGCCCTGAAAATTTGTAACCTATTTTCATTTCTGTCCGTCCCTAAAAATTTGTTACCTTTCATTTTTACCATTTTTGGTAGTGGACCATACATTCCACTAACTCATTCACACTCACATTTTATTATACAACTAATATGTAAAAGTAGGACCCACATGCCACCAACTTTTTCAGCCCCTTTCTACTACATTTCTTCAAACTCGTACCGGATAAAATGGTGATGAATTATTAGGGACAGAAGGAGTAATAGATTTAAATATAAAATGAAAGATTTTTTCATATTTATTTTTATTATAGAAATTTATCATTGAAATGTCAAATCGGTTGTTAAGCAATACGACAAAAATAGATAATAGTACATTAAATTCAACCCACCTTGCCAGCGTATCAAGTTCGAGGTCAACCTTATTTGAATTGTAGGTCGATTGCGTGCAGAATAATCAAATTGTAATTTTTTTTTGGATAAAAAATTTATAACCTGAATCCTCTAAATTTATCAAGCTATTCAACTTTAACTCAGACCTGCATATACATCCCTTGTGTATTAATTTGATTAAATTGGGTAATTACATTAGCCATACTATTTGTACCAAAAAATTTGCCCTTTAATCTATTTTATTTATTCGATAGTCTTCCCATAAAATTTTGAAATAACAGGAGTAACTCAATTTTCTTCCAATAATAAGATTCGAGTGACGCCTTTTGGAAAGTTCATGACTTCATTTTAATGTAGCGTTGGAAAGTTTATAAATCCTCAATATCTTTAGCCCATACTATACAAATACAATTCATTCATTTCCTAACTATATACATAAATTTTCTCCCAAGATTCTCCAAGAATTCTATAAAAGTCAAGAAACATTAAAAATTTTAACAAACACACCCCCAAAAAAATGGATTCCGGAAGCTCACAGCCTCGTGAAGAAGACGACGGCTTCTGCTCTATTTCCGATTCCGACCGCCAATACATCGAAACGCTACTGCAAAGCGAGACCTCCGTTGAATCCGAAGCCGACGCCGATTCTGTCTTGACGGCCGCCTGGTGGCTTGAATCCGAGCGCAAAGACATCATCAAATGGATTCTTCATGTCTGTTTCTCTCATTCTTGATCACTGATTAGTAATTTCTTCTTTTATGATTGAATTGAAAATTTGAAATCTTACTCTGTTGCAGAAAAGGGTTGAATTTGAGTACACGGAGCACACCGCGTATCTATCAGCGCTCTACTTCGACCGTTTTCTTGCACGTTTCGTGGTTAATGTCAGTATACATTAGTACATTATTCTTGTCTTTTTTTTCTTTTTTTTTGCTTATGGATGATTTTTTGAAGGACAGGATGTGGAGCACAGGGTGATGCTTCGGCTTGTGGTGATAGCATGCTTGTCGTTGGCTGCGAAAAAAGAGGAGTTCGAGGCGATGGCTTTAGGGGAGCACGTCGGAGAGAGGAACTACTTATTTGAATTGAATTCGATCAAGAAAGTGGAATTGAAAGTGTTGGAAGCGTTGGAATGGAGGATGCACATGGTCACTCCTTTTATCTTCTTCGACTATTTTGCCGCCTTATTTATTGTGAAACGTAGTGATCATCGAGATTTGATCGGAAAAGCCAACCGTCTCGTTTTATCGATAATGGAAGGTATTTGAGTTACCAACACTTTTTTTTTTTTTTTAAATTTAAATTTTTTTTTGTTGAATGGTGTTTTTTGGTGCAGATATTGATGTGGCAAGGCATCGGCCGTCTGTGGTTGCGGCCGCGGCGGTTATGGCAGCGCATGATAAGTGTATGAGTAGAGAAGCATTGGAGAGCAAGTTTGATGAAGTTCCTTCTTGGGATGATGATGATATGGTGAGTTTATTGCTTTGTACTATATCAAATAGTTGGTAACTTTATTGGTTGATTTATGTGAATTAGATGGTGTTTGTAGCAAAATGCAGTGTCATGCTATAGCAGAATGCAAGGAATTATGGAGTTGGGGACACCAGAATCGGTTGTGTTGGACAATGTGGCATTTGCAGTTGATGATTCAGCAAGCACAAGCAAAGGCACCAAAAGAAGACTTCACTTTGATTGATGAGTATTTAGGTGCTTCATTTTTGTTTTTGTTGTTAGTCAGTTATAATTTCCTTTAATTTTTGGATTGTTGCAATAATTAGTAAATTTGACTCAAGAGGGGTTGCTATAGTGAAATAAAATGTGAAGTGAACAGATAATCAATAGCAAGAATCAAGTAGTTATATACTCACTGCCTTCTCAATTTGAATTTAAGAATTCCCACTTACTAGCTATATATTGATAATAGGGATAGCCGGCGGATTTAGATCATGTCGGAAGAGAAATAGATGAGTGGTAACATTGTGATTTCACAAATAAAGATGTGAAAAATCTCATAAAGACATCAGTTGATATATTCTTCGTCTTCCATAATAATTTTCACAGATTGGCATGACTACAATAAGGTTTAATGCCAATTATAATGAAAAATTAAGTCATCATTGCGATTTAGATCGGCCATTACATTTCATAGAAATTTTATGAACTTTGCTAGTCTCCAAATTAAAATTGATGTTACTCGAGAACATACGCGTAAGAGTTATCTGCCATTTCTAATAAAAACAGTGTTGTTTAATACTACATGTCATTATATATTTCATTCATCTTAAAACACTTAATTATTTATATCAATAAATATAATTATATGATATTAAATATATGTAAGCTCCATTGTACACTACTAGCATTTCAACCACATTTCTCTCTTTTCTCGTACTTTACCAATTATGCAATAAAATTTATGTCGTTCATAGCCGAGGCAATCAAGACATTGTAATAAAATTTATGGAGTATATATTATCGTAGTTTTAAATCAACAATATAATGACTATGGTCTACTTACTATTGCATAATATACTTATCATTTGTGACAGTATCTAAGAAATTAATTATATGACATTTATTGTTGAATTCCGATTCTATTACATATATGACAGATAAATCTTATGTGTATGTTCTCGAGTACCATCAATTTTAATTTGGAGACTAGCAAAGTTCATAAATTTTTTATGAAATGTAATAAATCTATGGCAGATTTAAATCACAATGATGACTTAATTTTTCTTTAAGATTGGGTCATCATCTCAATCTTTGAAAATTTTTATAGAAGATGAAGAATATATCAACCGATGTCGTTTTTTTATATCTTTATTTGTGAAATCACAATCTTACACTCATCTGTTTCTCTTCCCTCCTGACTTTATATCCGACATCGTTTTGAGATTTTTTACATCTTTATTTGTGAAATCACACTTACAATTTTACAGTACTCATCTATTTCTCTTCCCTCGTGACTTAACCTCCATTATTTCGGAAACTCTCTTATTCCGTCAGCCATTACACTAGTTTCCACGCCCATTCACTAATTAAAATTTATTTCCCCTCACATTTTCTGGAAAAAGGACTTCAGCTAATGACATTATTTTTCAGTTAACCTTTTGTTTTTCTTGTGTTAAAAGAAGTTCTTGAATTGTGTGGTTATTAAAAGTCAGATTGCGGCTAAGCTAACTATACTATCACAATGATCTCATTCTGCCCAGCAAATAAAACTATTTTAAAGTAATCTCCAATTTCTGAATAATGTCGTTCATCAATGGCTGATCAATCTCTCTCTCTGAGGAATGATACGACAATTTCTGCAAAATTGCTCAAGCACTGTCATCCGCAATCTGTTTTTTTTTTTAAATATTGGAATCAATATTGTAAGAATAATGAAGAGAGTAAAAGAAAAAGAGAAAAGGGCGGTGAGAAAGATTAGGTGGAATTTATTTTTATTTCTGAAATTAATTAAGTCAAAATGAAGTTATTTTGATTGTCACATAGTATTTTCTAATTTTCCATTATACCAATTTTGTTTTTCCGTTTTTGGGGAAATATTAGAAAAATCAAAGTTTATGTATCCATATTCAAAAAATAAAGTTGAAGGATAAATAAAAAAATATTAAAATTAATGTATTTACAAGCAAATAATTCTTATTTATTTATTAATTTATGTAAATTTCGTTAATCACTATAAAGCATATCGTAAGCTGTTTCACTGGTTTTCTATGGTTCTTTCCTGGGATCGTAATGAAGAGACAAGTTTTCTATGGTTCTTTCTTGGTTTGTGGGTTTGTAATGAAGAGACAAGTTTTCTAATGTTTTTTCTAAGTTCGTAATCAAGAGAGTAGAATGCAAGGGTGTACATATTATAAATAGAGTTTTTGGCATTAATATATGAGAGAATAGCCTTAAAAATCATGAACTTTTTTAAAAAATTGGTATTTTCCACGAACTTTGAATGCGGTGGGAAATATCATGAACTTTGATAGATGTGTGAATTTTCCATAAAATGAATTTTCAGGCTAAATTTAAGTAACATAGCTCACCGAATCTCCTACACATAACCTCCGTAAATAGGATAAATGCAGTGTTTTTAAAATAGCAAAACGTGATCGTTTGAATACTAACTACAATTATAATCATATTCCCCAAAATCAATGAACTTGGATGGATCAAAGTTCATGAAATTTCCCACTGCTTTTAAAGTTTGTGGGAAATACTAATTTTTTGGAAAAATTCATGATTTTTAAGGCTATTCTCCCTTGATATAAATACAAGATTTTTTTTTTGTCGATATCTCTTCTTTCTCTAAGTTCTCATCAACTAGGGTTTGTAGCTTCTATCCTAATACATCATCCAACACAGTATTCCAGAAATTTTTTCTCAAGTTTATGAATTTTACCAAGTAAGTTTGTTCTAGTTAACAATATTTTTGTTCTTTATTAAATTATGAAAAAAGGTCTTCTAAATCTCAAGTCATCTCATTTCACTTATTTTCTGTTGTCTCATTTAACTTGTTGACACGTGGCTTATTTTCTGTTGTTTCAATTAGAATTTATTCTTTTCTCTTGAGTCATCGTTTTGGTAGACTGCTGCAAATTACAGTGTTTACTATGTCACAAAAACCTAGAATTATGTACTATGAAATTGCTAAACTATTGCATAATGAAAATTAGGTTTTCCTAAAAAATTTGGGTGCTGCATTTTATTGATCAACGTTAGCACTTAGCAGGAGCTTTTGGAGCAACTATTGAAAACTTTGCATGATCAACGGAGTCAATATCATAAACTAAAATCAACATTTGATCGGGAGGCGGATAAATGAAGTGCACAACTCTACAATGGATCTTTATCTCCAGCGGCGGCGGATCCATGGACTTTTTGATTTGAAGGTGTGAATTTTATAAATAAATATATAAAATATTAAAAATAAAATAATACTTCTTCCATCCCACAATAAGAGTCAAACTTTGCCTTTTTGGCCGTCCTACAATAAGAGTCACATTATTTTTACCATAAATGATAAATAGGTCTCACATTCCACTAACTTACTTCACTCACATTTTATTATAAAATAAAATATAAAAAAGTGGGTCTCAAATTCCACTGACTTTTCCAACCTACTATTTTTTACATTTCTTAAAATTCGTGTCCACAAAAAAAATTGACTCCTATTGTGGGACGGAGGGAGTATTTTGAAAGTCACGTATATTAAAATACAAAACAACACCTATATTATAGCATAATTAAACTAAAAATTTGTATTAAGCAAAAAAGTACTCCCTCCGTCCGCTATTAGCACTCCCATTAGATTTCGGCCTGAGTTTATGAAATATAAAGAAAAAGTGAGAAAGAAAAGATAATGAAATGTACGAGCCTATGACTCATTTTTATACATTAGTTTTATAGTAATAAAATGTGAGTGGAATGAGTTAGTAGAAAGTGATGTATACCTATCATTTATAGTAAAAATAAATTCGGACTCCTAATAACGAACAAACTAAAATAGAAAACAGGAACTCCTAAGGCGGACGGAGGAAGTACTAACAACAAATATAACCACAAAACAAAACAACAAAATGTAAACTATCTAATATCTGAAATGGAAAATACGACGTCAAGTTGAGTTCCCGAATTCATACTAAAGGATTAAAATATTAATTAAAATAAAATATTCCTTTTGTCTCATAAAAGATGTCACATTTGTAGAATGACACGGAACGAAGAGAGTACTAAGTGTCTAAACTAGAAAAAAAAATGAAAAAATGATTCTCAAATTCATATTAAAGAATTAAAATGTAATGCTAAAATACAACTATATAATAACAAATATATGTCTCGTTAATGAATCTCAATAAAAGGTTAACATTATTTTATTTGCTAGTACGCTTGTTATGAGATGCTCCGCATGCTCCGCTAGCGCCAATAATGATTGGATATTAGTAGTTAGGATTAGGAAGCATAGCTAGTAAAAATATTGCTTCCACTACAAAAAAACACGCTACTTACGAACGGGAAATATACGTGGGTAAAATCAATTTATCCGTTGGAAAACAACATCACCAAGGGATTACCAAGGGATAGTAGCCATGAGTAAAAGCGCCGACGCTAATTTCTTTTAATCCCAATTTCCAATGGCAAATCCCTCGGTAAATCTAGCTCAGGGTTTAGGGAATTTCCAATGTCAGTTGTCCGTTGGTAATTGATGATTGCAGAAATTTTATCAGCACCATTTCCCTTTTCATCATGCCGGTACAATATCATGCTTCTAGCTATATAATTAAATCAATAACCAATAAATAATGACCATCAAAATGAGAATTAGGATAAATAAACCTTAGAATTCTTCGTTAAAACGTAACCAATATTGTACGAATAAAAAAGAAACATAGAGTATGAAGTTTAGAAGTTAGTGTGTGAGACACCAATTCTAAGTATATAGTAGCAGCAGCGTCATCATCATCAACAAAAGGAGTTTGACTTGATTGTTGGGGTTCCTTAAGTTAGTTTGTGAGGCATCAATTTTAACTAGCATCATCATCATCATCATCATCATCATCATCATCATCATCATCATCATCAGTGTGACTTGATTGTTGGGGTTCCTTAGACATGAACCGCTTCATCATCTCTTTCAGTTCCAGCCCATGCTTAAGAAATTCTTATTGCATTTTAGCCATCACTTCTTGTTGCATTTGATCTCGCATCTGGTTTACAATGGAAGGATCCAAGCCAACTGAGGGGTTTTGTGTCGAGTTGTTACATATGAGGCGTTTTGCAAAGTTCCGTGCCCCTATCATCCTCTTTTTCTTGTCTAGCTTGCCTCCAAGAACATCATCTATGAAAATCTTGCTCAAATTTGGATTATCACCCTTTGTTGCAGCAATAGCTTTCACATTCGCCTAAATAATAGTAACTAATTTATACATGTAAAATTAGCATTTGAGGAATATCAAACTTACACTTGATATTAGTTTAAGAACAAAACTATATGCGTAAATCTCATGACCTGAACAACGGCCCTTCGCAAATAATCAGATGTTCAAACTAACACAACGTCAACCATAAGAGGAGTATTCGCACCATGTAAATGTTCTAAGGCAACTCAGATATGAGCTGCTACAGCCAAAAATTCTCTTGGACCACACATACAACAATTCATGATCTTTGCATGAGTCCATCACTAATCCCATAAAAAATTGCAACTTTATTTTATCCTTTCCTTTGATCTTCACAAATAAGAAAATCACAAAACAAAAGAGGCAAATAGCAGAGTGCCGTGAAGCTCAATTTCACATTATCCATAAAATCAGGCAGCAAAACAAAACCGATGATCAAATACGAAATGCGGGATTTGCAATAAAATGATTGGATCCTTCATTCATACAATAAGCAATAAAAAAATCATACCTTATCTAGAAAATCAGGCAGGAATCCGGTAAGCAGTCAGTGGTCAAAGAAATACTAAGTAGGATTTATCGGATCCTTGGTTCATCAATAAGATTCAATATCAGCAAACCTGAGGTAAACCAGAACAACAGAAAATCATCAATGTCAGTTAATTCCTCAGCATTGAAAGAAGAAGAAAAGGATTGGAAATTAGAGGTAAACCAAGGTCTAATGAGAGGAATACACATAAATGAAAACAGAAGGTATGCTCATCCTCTCACTTTCCTTTCTCTCTCTCAAAGGTCCTTCTCTTCCTTTCTTTTTCCTTGATTATTCCACTGCTTTTAAACAAAATTCAGAAGAAATAGAATTTCTTTGCTTTGTTGTGATGAGAAGAAATGGAAGTAGATTAGTGGCATGGCTATTCTACCTTATTATATATAATGGTGTTATAAGTTAAAAACATGTCAAAAGACAAACGCAGCTAGAAATAAGAAAGAAGCAGCGTGAAATATTCTGATTATTGTTAATTTAACTACAAGAGTTATACTATTACTTCGTATGAGTATCATAAATCTCTCTTTCAAGGGAAATGGAATGTCATCTCAAATATTAGTTAACAATTGCCGGAACGTAATAAAAGTCAATATTTTGCATAGTGTTCCTCACCGTGGAAGTTGCATAAGTAGGCCCAGAGCCTTCTATCAGAATTAAGCCTTGTTCTGAAGCCTGGTCCATTGCCTATGGAGCATAAGCAAGTAGCAGATGAGCACAAAGTAAAATGGTACTACATCCGTTCTTCAAACACAGTCCATTTCTTTTTTACACAGGTTTTAATAAATGTTAGACAAGTGCATAGGTGTTATGTAAGGGCTTGGTTATATGTAAATAAGTTTATATGGTAAGGAGAAAATACACCGAAACTGGAATGGGCAATGTTTTGGGGCACAAACTAAAATTGCAAAATGGGCAGTGGTTTTGAGGGACTGAGGGAGGTTTATTTTCCAAAAAAGAAAAAGCCCAAGTCCAGCCTAAGTGAATCCACTCGAGCAATTTTGATAAGCCTCATGCTAGATTTATCAGCAATTTAGGATGCAACTGCAAACTAGAAAAAATTGAATTAAGGATTCATCCAATGTTGAAATACTGAAGTGGAAGAAGCATAGACTACAGGGGTAAAAAGAAAAGGTTATGAGAAGAGTTAGTAGCAAAACCATGTGATTTATGCGATACAGAAATTAACATTAATGTAACAAGCCAACTTAGGGCAATTGATGA
Organism: Salvia hispanica; assembly: GCF_023119035.1. Taxonomy (NCBI): domain Eukaryota; kingdom Viridiplantae; phylum Streptophyta; class Magnoliopsida; order Lamiales; family Lamiaceae; genus Salvia; species Salvia hispanica. The sequence goes on along the minus strand of NC_062967.1, from coordinate 14,776,359 downwards.
TTACAAATGTGTATTGTGACAGTGTAATATATCTTGCTTTTGACATGTAACTTATAACACCAAAATCAAAAGAAATCATAGAATGAACCATCTATATTTGATAAAACAGCTGACATTTTCTCCTCATTCATTCTTCGTTGCATCAAAGAGTTCAAATAAAAGCAAGCAAAAGCAAGAATGTCTGCCAACATAATTAAAGTTAATGATTAGCAGCAGTACAAATCAAAGTATCAACCGCAGAGACATATAGCAGATGAGAGTCACATCAATGTGAAATGATTTCCATAGCCTTGATAGATTCTACTAGTTTGAGAGTTTTTCATAAATTAATGCAATGAAAAAAGGGCAATTCTGCCGAATATGCATTCTACTTCAGGCGATGAGAAATGTTTGTGAACACCACAACCTTCTAATGCAATGTATACTAGTAGTTCATAGTTTAACCCAAAATCAACTCTAATTCTGAACTAAAAATCAAATGCATCAAACTATATGGTAATTGCATAGTTGAATATAGAGAATGAGAAAATGCACACCAACACTCATGGACGAAAATTGTCAGAAAAATGTGGAGAATTCCTAAAGCAAATGGCAGAAAAAAAGAGAGAAATCACCGCTATATAATCAGTGTGGGAAAAAACGACAGCTCTCTCTCCTTCCTCGCAGTTAAAATGCACAAGCTTCAGAGCAATTTTCACAGATTGGAGATATAGAACCGAACAATTTTCACTGATGGGAGATATCAATTTTCTCGAGAACCGAGCAATATTTGATTTCACGTACGGTAGAAACGGTACAAACAGAGCTAGGGTTAAAGTAAAAAAGCGGAATAGTGCATTTTAATTTTCCCACGAATATTGGCTCTTGGAAATTAATTCATAAATTAATGATTAAAAATGGAATATAGCATTTTAATTTTCCTACGGATTAATTCATAAATTAATGATTATTAAAATATGACAGTTTTAAGTTTTCCGACGGCATTAGTCACTCGGTAATGATTTATAAAATAATTATTTTAAAAAAATATTAGCTTTACCCACGAAAATTATCAGTTGGTAAAATAAACAGACAAAGTCCGTGACAAAGACGTTGGAAATAACGCCGCGAAAGTTATCAATGGCAAATCCCTTGGTAATCCATCAGTAAATTCCGATGGATATTTTGTTGACAGAAAATCCCTTGGTAATTAACGTTTTTTTTAGTGTTCAACAAAGTCTATTGATTAATTTATCTCATTTTCTTTTTGTTATTTTTTAATTATTGTATTATACTTTATTTTACGATATATAGATGGTTTTTAGTGTTAATTTATTATCATTATTAAATATTTTTTTATGGCACTTCCAAACATCTACCATAAAAATAAAAGAGGAGAGGAGAAGAATAAAAAAAGATACTGGCAACGAGAATACTCACATGATTCATCTAATCTCTTGTTCTATTTATAGTTGGTGGATGAACTCATTATATTTTCTAAATATAGGGTCTTGTTAGGTTGAGATTATTTAGCTAAATTGAGAAATGAGATGCAATATGGGCCACTAATCCACAAGCTAAACAAAATGTCAACAAATACAACATTATGTCAACAAGGGGGTAAAATTGTAATTTCATAAATAGAAAAAGCATGAAACATCCAAACTGATTTCAAACTCTAAAATCTCTCGTCAAAAATCTCTCTCGCTGATCTTCATCCACTTCGAATCCTTTAAAATCTGCAACAACTCGGTGATTTTCAAAATTCAAACCAAAAACATTGAAAATCTCGCTGATCTAAATGACGAACGAAGAGGAAAATCGGAAAGAATCGATTGAAAAATCGATTGAAGCTGAGGAACAGCAGTCAAAATCGGCGACGCATGAAGCTACTTCTTCAGGTTAAGAAATTGATTCATATTTTAAGTATATTGCTTTGATTTTGGTGTTTTAATAAACATCTCGATTTCGTTTTTTATGAATTCGATACTTGCTGAATTTTTTTGTTGATTTGCGATTGTAGAATCGGAAAAAATGCCAACGAAAATTGCTGCTGTAAAAAAAGGAAGAGAAGAATCTTCATCTTCCAGTTAAGGATTTGTTTAAATTTTTAAGATTATTGACATTTTATATACTAGCTATTGACATAGCTATAATAATATACTGTTCACAGTAATGAAAGTAGTGTATGCTTGTTTGAATAGGTATTGACATAATAATATTGACATATTGTATGCTTGTTATAGTGGTTGTAGAAAACTTACAAATGTATGGCTGTAGTAGTATGTCAACAACTATTGACATAGGGTATGCTTGTTTCAATGGCTGTTAGGATGGCTGTTAGTAGTATGTCAACAACTATTGACATACAACTATTGACATAGGGTATGCTTGTTTCAATGGCTGTTAGTATGGTCAACAACTATTGTTAGTAGTATGTCAACAACTATTGACATAGGGTATGCTTGTTTCAATGGCTGTTAGGATGGCTGTTAGTAGTATGTCAACAACTATTGACATAGGGTATGCTTGTTTCAATGGCTGTTAGGATGGCTGTAGAAAACATATGTATGGTTGTAGTAGTATGTCAATAGCTATTGACATATTCTAAGCTTGTTTAAATAATAGTTGACATAGTCATATTTATATAAACAGAGTATAATTGCCATAAACTTTATAAGATAATCAACAGGTTATGTCAACTTTAATTGTTGACATAATAGTAATAATATAATTGTTCTAACTATATATGGAAAATACCTTTTAATGATAGAGCATACTTAATGCCTGAAATTCTGTTAATTGTGATTGGTATATCTAATGAAATAATTTTAGTAATATACACACACTTGATGTCAACAGAGTACACTTGTTATTGTCATGATACTTTGTATAATTGATATAGATTTATTATGTTTGATTTTAAAACAGAAAACAGAAGAACATCCAAGCGAAAAAGGAGTACCTCAGTATCTCAGAAAGAGTTAATTATTGTTAAGAAAAAGCAAAAGAAAAGTGTAGAAGATGGAAAACAGATTGTTATTGCTGAAAATCTATCTCAAAGGCTTCTAGTGAAAAGGAAGCCAATGTATTTTGTTGATGCAATAAGCAGACTGAATGAGGAACAGATTAATTCTGTGAAGGAGTTGGGTTTCGAGAGTGTCCTACATTTCAAGATTAATTACATTCCTAGCAGATTAGCATTAGTATTATTAAAAAATTTTGAAGAGAATAAGTGCAAGATAAATCTTAACAATGGTAAACAAATTCATATCACTGAAGAGGATGTGGAGCTTGTATATGGATTCCCAAGAGGTGACATTACTTATTCTAGAGATAAGTGTAAAAGTAATGCAGCTTTCATGAGGAAGATAGCAAAGAAATGTGGTACGAAAAAAGAAAGTGTGAACCATAACGATGTTTTAAAAGTTATGTTGAATGATCTTCAAGGAGGAAGGCAGTTTAAGACAATGTTTTTGTTATTGCTAGAATCAACATTGATTGAGCAATCAACATGTGGAATGGTAAAATCTAAGATCGGAGAGATAATTGATGATCTGGATAACGTGAGAAATGTAAATTGGTGTTCGTATGTAATATCTGTTCTCAAATTTGCAAAACAAAATTGGTCAATCACAGAGAAGAATGCATTTGCTGGACCTCTTCCCTTCCTTATGGTATGTTTTACATTTTGCATTGTTGATTATTAACATAATTACATTATGTTGTGTGTGTTGTTGATATAGCTCGTACTATAATTAACATAAGTTGTATTAGTTATTTTAAGTGGCTTTTGTATTTAGTTGACACGACACAATAGTAATTGACATGCATTTTTTAACATATGCAGCTCTGCTACTTAGACAGAGTTATACAAGACAAGCGTCCTGTTCCTCGGACATTTCCATTAATGAAAGGATGGAATAGTGAGCATCTTCAGGCTAGAGAAGATAGAGAGATTAGTGCAGGAGTTTTTGGTTTAGGAAATGTAAAGAAGAGATACATTCGAAATGAAGAGCAGCAGCAAGAGAATGAAGAACAAAGAGTTGATGTAGATGACAGTGGAGTGGGGTCTTCTTCTCAGAACATACTCCCATCAGATATGGTGAAAAATGTTTTAAAATACATCAATCAGATAAATGATGGAAGGACCAATCTTGTTAGAGTCCTCAAAGAAGCTTCTTCACAGATCAAGAATAATGATTTATTTGGATTTGTTTGTGACATTGCTAGAAGCGCAATTGGAAGCCAGAAATCTCCGGTTGTATCTGAGAGAGACACTTTTCTGCATTTGTCCCAGTCATTTCATATAGACGACAATGTTGCTGTTGATAACTGGAAAGCGATATTTGACTCAATACGGAATGCTGAAAAAGAAAACGAAACACTTGAAGATTTGAATGAATTTCCAACTTTCAGATTGGGAGATTTCTTCGATAAAGTAAGCACATAATCAACCTATATTTAAATTAATACATAATTTTATAGATACATTGTTGAAATAATTTTTGAACAGGCTGTAGAAGAAAGAAATAGAGAAAATTTACCTACATCACCAGTTGATAATCCTGAAGAGGTCAGACAAACTGTTGAAGGAGATGAACAAAGCAAGGAGAACATGATGTGTGATGGTGATAATGAATCAAACTCTCCTATCTTGACAGCCGTATTAGGATCTCCACACACAGCATACCCATCTCTCCAACAACAAGAAGCCAATACTTCAGAGCATTTCAACAAGCAAGCATCAGTTTTAGCATCTGAGAACAGAGGAAGTGAGATGGAAATTCAAGTACAAGTTCAAGCTGATAGGTCATCACCAAATACTGAATATGGTGGACATGTCAATACTCAAGAATCAATTATGGAATCTGAGAACAGTGGAACTAAGTTGGAAATGCAAGAAGAAGTTGAAGCTGATAGGGCATCACCAACAACTAAATCTCCTGGACAAGTCAATAATCAATCATCACTTATAGAATTTGAAAACAGGAGTAGTGAGTTGGAAATTCAAGCAGAAGATGAAGCTGATAGGACATCACCAACAAATGAATCTCCTGCACATGTCAATATTGAAGCATCAATTATAGGATTTGAGAATAGGAAAAGTGAGTTTGAAATTCAAGCAGAAGATGAAGCTGATATAGACTTAAGAACACAAAATGCCTTGCATCTATTATCAAAAGCATGTATTGACTTGCTCACCATTTGAAATACGAGCTGTACATATGAAAACAACCCCGAACCCAGACGAAAGAGATATGTACTACTACATAGTAGAAACTGAAGGAACAAAAGAGTATGCATAATTTAATTCTTTGAATAATCTCTACAATCCTTTTATATTTACATACAGTTGACATAATTTATGAATGATATTTAAATGTTCTCTGCACGCTTTCATTTCAGTGATTTATGTGTCTACACTAATGGCTTTGTTTGGGAAAGCAAAGGAGTGTTTTCATCTCTGAAACCCCATTCAGAAATCAGTACAGGTGTAATTGATGTATGGGCAGCACACCTGAACTACAAGGAAAGAGAAAGGGCAAAATCATCACCTCCGCGCCTGTTTCTGACAACATCCCCATGCGTGAGTAATCTAAATTTCTATGTCAACTATTTGGATGACAAATTTCACTAACAAAAAAATGTTAAATGCAGTATTTGAATATAACAAATCGGCAGCCTCATTGGGATCCATTACAATCCCAGAATAACTTTGTGTCGCGAATTGAACAGGAGATTAGAACAATAGAAGATTTCG
>NC_062967.1:14754378-14770516 GCF_023119035.1 Salvia hispanica | reverse complement strand
AAAACTAGTTTCAATAGTACAATGATCTTTATTATAAAAATATTATTTTTTAACTTTTTCGATGGTCGATGTTGTTACCGTATCTCTAAATTTTCTATTACTCATCCTTTAATTATTTATCTCATTATCCAGTGGCGGACGCAAAAATGAATGTGAGTAGGGGCTAAATTTTCAAAATTTACCTTAAAAATAAATTTGTATGTAGTTTGGATTATTAATAGGGGCTTTTATATAATAATATGCACAAAATATGAATAAATTTTAGAACTTTATAGTAGGAAAAAGTTAAAAATTTGAATTCATTAGGGGCTAAAGCCCCTCCCCCATTGTATGTAGGTCCGCCGGTGTCATTATCTATCTCTAGCGCGCAACACTCTATTACTTATGTCAGAGCTATTTCCGTGTCGTTGACAAAAAAATACTACACAAATTTTAATATAGTAATTTGGGCCCCCCAGAATTAAAATCCTGGCTCCGCCACTGGGTGTATGTACCACTCCAGATTCAGTGCAGGTGGAGACCGAAAATTTGTGATCCGAGAGGTAATCTCTGGTTAGAAGATCTGTAAAAAAAACAATTCAATAAATGAACAAGAAGAGAAATGATGGGATGGCGAAGAAAATAAATGAACCTCGGGCTTTCTTGCCGATGTCGGAGAAGAGCCAGGGGATTAATGATTAATGATTAATGATTCAATGTAATGTGGCTATCCGATCCCCAGGGCCAGGGCCAGGGGATCCGATCCCTGCCTTTTCCATATATTAATTTTAAATGATAAAGAAATATTAAAAAAAGTGAGTGGAAAATAAAATTAGTGGATTATGAGTCTCACTTGTATTTATTAATTTTAAATGATATGAATGGAGTGAGTTAGTGGAATATAATGTCTCTTTACCTTTTATAGTAATTATGAACCAAGACTCCTATTCACGGACGGATCAAAATGAAAAAAACGTGACTCCTATTCGTGGACAGAAGGAGTATATGTTTGTTAAAACCAATCACTTTCTCTCTCATTTAAACCCTCTTAAAATCATTTAAAACTTTAAATTCTAATGAGATCTAACTGCATATATTCCGACGATGATCGGGTGATGAAATTTTATTATTTTTATTTCAATTTTTGTATATGTTGATTAACAGATTTTATATCGATAAATGCATCAAACAATTTTTATACAGTGCATGTACAATATCAATAAAACTGTGTTGAAGTTTCCGTGTACGTATATTGAAATATTTATTATCATTGTGTTGATATTTTTAATACACTATGTTGATATAAGAAAAACCACAATAATTATCATAGTATGATAGAGTGACGATATTACCATTTTATTGATATTTTGTTTATTATTTATTGAAATTCATGAAATTTAATTTCGTACACTCATTTTAACATCTAATAGTGTAGGATTTGTCTTAGTTATGTATTGAAGTACTATATCTATTTTAATATGACCCTATATAGGTATTTTAACTAGATCAAAACTCAACAATTCTTTCCCACTTTAAGAATTTTGTCCAGAAAATTTACTCTCTTTAAGTTAAACAAATTTCACAAAATCACAAAACTATAAACATTTGCATATATAGGGGAGTGATCAATTGCTAACTAATTAGCAATCACAAATTAAGACCAAATCTTGATCATTAGATTAGGAGATCTAGTGGTTGAAATAATGCCACATGGATTAGATTTTAATTTAAAAAATTTATTAGATAAACTTAATAGCTATTAATGTCAATTATCTCTTATGAAAATCATCTAAAAACTTTAAATTAATGTAACTCACCCGATTTAAATTATTTTTTCACAAATAATATATCAAATTAAAGATAATTTAATAAGGATTCCAACGAGATCTCAATTGCATATGTTCCGACGATGTTCGGGTGATGAAATTTGATAAATTATATTTCAATTTTCGTGCATGTTGATAAGCAGATTTTATCAATAAATGCAAAAAAAATCTCAACATAGTGTATACAAAATCTCAATATTGTGTAGGTAAAATAATCAATAAAAATGTCTTGATATTTTCTTGTCCTTGTGTTGATATTCTCATTTCATATTGTTGATATTTGTAATACACAATGTTGATACAAAAAAACACCTACGAAAATTATTATATGATAATATAATGACGATATTACCCCTTTGTTGATATTTTGTCTATTATTTATTGAAATTTATGAGCTTTAATCTCATCCACTCATTTTAAAATCTAAGAGTGTAAATTTAATCTTAGTTTTTGATTATGATGTTATAAGTATTGGAAGATAACCCTGCATATATATCCTCATTTATTCTCCTAGTTCACATGTGACTTTTTTTTTTGTCCAAGACAAGTTTGGATATGGTATCTATGCATTTTTTAATTTAGAGCATGTATACTTTTCTCTTCATACTTAGCTGTGGATTCTTTTTCAAAACTTATTCTTCAATTATGACTATTCCTCAATGCTTTATGATGTAATCAACTTAAAATTTAAATAGATAAATTTTACGAATAGAAACCGAAAAAAAAAATTAGAATATCAAGTTATTCGATAAAAGCAAAGTTGAAATTTAAAATATCATTTGAAAAATTGGACTATTTCCAACATTTCATACGACCCATAGAGCCAGATTTATTTGGTTTCTTGGTTTATAAATGATGCTACAAAGATGTAGATTATCTGGAGTAGTCAGTCCCATATAGCTACATTCCTTGACGTATGTAAATTCTGCCTCATATTTTGATTATCTTTTGATTTTGTAAAATTATAGAGTTACTTAATACTTTTCAATATACTTTATTTTTAACAAAAGATTTCTAAGACCATCTTTATCAGCGATCCATTCTTTTAAATTAAACAACACTAGAGAAAAATCTATTTTTGCTTTGATTCACTCTGATGTGTGGGATCCTGCTCCGGTAACTGGAGGACAATGGTTTCGATATTTTTTATTGTTTATTGATGTCTTTTCTCGTATGACTTGGATTTATTTTTTGAAAACAAAATCAAAAGTTTTTGAGAAATTCACCGAGTTCTATCGTCTCGTTCAAACCCAATATAACTCCAAAATTCAAGTCCTTAGATTTGATAACGGGAGGGAATACGTTAATTCTAAGATGACATCTTTCTTCACTGAAAAAGGCCTTGTCTACCAAACTTCGTGTGCATATACACCAGAACAAAATGGGGTAGCTGAGCGGAAAAATTGATATATCTTAGAAATTACTCGTGCCCTCCTCATTGAATCAAACATCCCAAAATCTTTTTGGCCGGAAGCCTTCGCAACTGTTGTCTATCTCCTAAACCGTCAACCCACTGGGATCCTTAACTTCGAAACCCCTCTTGATATCTTCTCTTCCCATAACTCGGTGCCATCCTCCCTTCATCTCGACTCCAAAATTTTCGGATGTACTGTGTTTGTCCACATGCCCAAACATGACCGTGATAAATTCTCGCCTTGTGTAGTTAAATGTGTGTTCTTGGGTTATGGAAAAAACCAAAAAGGTTATCGGTGCTATGATCCTTCGACATATTGTATGTACAAAACTATGAACTGCGACTTTGTTGAAAGCGAATACTACTACAACCAATCTAGCGGTCAAAGAGAGAGTGGTGAGTTGGTGAATTCAAGATCTTCACGTGAAGAAGGCGCTTTCGATTCTTTGGAAATCATCAAGGTAAAATAGCTAAACCGTAGAAAAGCATGTTTTAGGTTTCATTTATACTAAAACATGATTTTATTTGAGTTATGAGCATGATACATTTGATAATTGCGTGAATAGAATTTGTCTAAATAATCTGCTAAATAAATTGTTTGATTATCTGATTTATTTGAATTAAACACCGCATGCTTCCGCTGTCAGTTCCTTCAGAGACTTCAGATCATCCCACAGCAACCGCTGGCCAAGGTGCAACGGCCCAGTGGGAAAACGCAGCGCACAGATTTGACCTACTTTCTCTCTAAGATTTACCATATTAAGCCACTTTTTGCCTTAATTGGTGATGGACGAAAATATAGCTATAAATACCCTCTCAAACCTCTTCAACAAGGATCTTCTTTTTGTTGCATAATTCCAGAACATAATATTTGAGAGTTCTTACTTGTTCATCAAGGTGCAAGGGTTTGAAGAAGGAATCAAGAGAAGATCAAGGCTACAAGGATTCAACCTTTGGCTTTTATTTGCTTTAGTTCTTATTTTCACTTTGTTTTCCCTACAAACTATATTTTTAGATTATTCTATCACGTGTAACTAAAACTCATAGAATTCTAGGGATGTGTTAGTAACGACTTTGGTTATACTGTTTTCTATTTCTTACTTCATTTCTTTTCTAAGCGTTGGATAACTGCTTCATGTCCGAGTGACACATTCTGTGATGATTTAATATAACTTGCTACATAATCGTGAGAGGAGGTTGGCGAGTTAGATCGGTTTAGTAGACACTACAATTAGTTTCCCTTAAAACGACACTGTTAATTAAGAGTGAGGACTTTTCAAGGGTCTTAGGAGCTTTAGGGAGTTACGGATCTAGGGTTGACGCCACTAGTGTTAGTAATCCACGTTTACTGAAGTAGGAACTGTGCTAAGGTGTTGTAGTTGAAATTTGTATAACCATAACTGTGAAAGCACATCCTTGGAATTTCATTATCTCATATATTTGTTTCTGTGTTTTATCTGCAAAAGTTGTTTATTTCGCTTTTTAAAGTTTCTATTTTCAAAATTCAAAACTCTTTCGATTTTCTAAATAGTAGAAGAAGCTTAGTAGATGATAGACAATTTGTGATTTTTCTTCATGTGTTCGATATCTGGTACTGACCATTAGCTATACTATTTATTCTTTGTATACTTGCAGGTTTATTTAGTACTAATAAAAATGGCATCAAAAACCACTAACAAGAGAGAAAAAAAATTCCACTAAAATATTGAAGAAGTACAAAAGGGTGTATGATGCGGTGAAGAGTTTGCCTATACATACAGTCAAATTCATAAAGCTAGGTAGATGAGTGTGAACTCATTTAATGGTTTCAGCCGTAATGTTGACAAATATGTATGTAATTTACCAACAAAAGAAATGGGTTCATCGTTTTCCCCTCAATAAAAAAAAAATCTCTCTTTTTGACGAAAATGCTAGGAAACTTCGTTGCATGTTGGTGGTTGTTTCCATCGATTTATATTTTTATGAAAATTGAGCAGCAAGTTCCTTTCTTTTGAGCTTTTATTTAAGCTGAAACGCAATGACTTGTACAGGGAAAAGAAGAAGTATATTTAATTTGAAGAAAATAAGAAATTGAAAATGGAGAGTTTACTGTGTGAGAAATGGGAGCTTCAGCCGAGGCATTCGTCGAAGGAGGTGCTGCAGCGGTGGAGGGATCTCTGCAGTGTCGTCAAGAATCCCAAAAGACGATTCCGATTCACCGCTAATATCACCAAACGCCAAGAGGCTGCTCGAATGTGCAAAACCAATCAGGTTTCAACCCAATCTAAAATACATTTTTCTTATTTTGACAAATAACGTTCCATTAATATCATGTGCCTGTTTTTTTTTCCCTTTTCTCATCTGTTTATGTATATATATATGTATCCGGATTATTAAAAAGAGCTATTGCTTGTTAATAGTATCACAAACTTTATTCGAATTTCAGATATTCCAACGACCTCAAAACTTAGTTATATTGGCCGTGTTAGAGAATTTCCACATTTCACAATTTTGGCGAAATCTAATCATGCATGCCCTTTGCCAACTCAAATATAATCGGAAGGAGAGGCGGAAAAATTCGACTAAGATGACTAATAAACTAAGGCATTGAACACTCATCGTTACTTTTCAAGTTCGATGAGTCCATCTAGATTATCCAACGTGCCAATTAATATTCGATTCCAAAGAATATATTTTATGATAAATTGTTTGCAAAAAAAATTCAAAATTCAATCAAAGTTCGTGATATTAACAACCAATAACTCCATCAAACCATTAACACAATAAGTTGTGACGATTTCAGGAGAAATTGATGATCTCAGTGCTTGTCTCCAAAGCGGCATTTGATTACAGCTCATCACAGCTCTCCAGCGCAACCAACTGTCACGAAGCTGCACAACCAATCAGGTCGCTTCCATTTTCCCTCATTCAACCCAACCTAAAATCATGTCTCTGTTCTTTTCCTTTGTTTTGACACGGTATTGACACTTTTGTTGTTGTTATTTTGTCATATGTTTACATTTTTTAAAGGTCCATATCATAGTTTAAAATTTTATACGTACAATATTTAGAGTTTCCATTTGATTACAGCATATCACAGCTCTCCAGCGCAACCAACCACCGCACCGAGCCGCCGTATCCTATTCCACCGTTCGCGGCAGCTTTCCCCATGGCCGAAGAGTTTGTCTCGGCGTTTCGTGACCTGCAGAACAACGCTACAAATAATGAAAAATTGGTGGAGTTTGTCCGCTGCTACTACGTCAACAACCTCAAAGCTCCCGAGTTTTGCTCAGCACTCAAACTCCATCTCAACCCTACTCACCACCAACCTCCAAATGATCCTCCCTTCATCATTGTTCAAAACTTCTTCCATGAAATATCCCGTCTCAGCACCAATCATCAGATGATGGAAAATGCCCTAAACTCCATGAACACGAATTTCACCAAGCAGCTCCATTCCATTGCTGTCTCAAATAAAGTGTATTCTGTTTTATTAAACGCAGCGACCATGATATGCGCGGCCGTGGCTGAGATTGCTGTCGCGGATGTCATTCTCATGAGGGGATGGGCGAGGGCAGGGGTCGGAGCAGTAGTCGCTGTGGCGTCCATTGTGTTCGCTGCGCTCGGGGAATGGCACCGATCAGTTCTCATGGATCGAGAGGCTGCAGTCAAGAAACACAAGGTGATAATTGATCATATGATTACGCTCGCCCGGCCCATCATGACGGATCTCAGCAGGATTTACTCTGACGCTCACAGCTTGAGGTTCGAGATCAAATCTTTGTCCGAGGCTGTTGATGGCCAGGAGAAACTGGCAGCGGTGGAAAATTGCTTACTACATAATGTTGAAAAATTCAATAGTGCTATGAACTTGGCTAAAGACTTGGTGCTTAAGAGCATATTTGAACAGTTAGATTGAGGCATAACTATGTTCAGTTCAAGTAAAATTATAGTAACTCCAGTCGATGATAATACGTTGTTTGATAGTATTAATAAGTACGGCACCGTCCCGGCTAAGATGGAATATTTCTGAGGTGGTATGGAAGTTTAGGAGTTGATGATTGATGCGTTTAATTGAAGAGAAAAATGTGAATGTAAATGTCAAATGGAGAGATAAAGAGAGTTGAATATTTTAATTGTATTGCTCCATTTTTAGTAACAAATCATCTTAGTTGAGACAAACTGAGAAAGAAAGTGAGTCATTTTCAATTGGACAGAGGAAGTACAACAAAATTAGAACCTACTCAAGAAAAAGAAAAATTAGTTAGCAACAAAATATCGTGGAGGACTGTATGCCATTTTCAGCCAATTTTTGTTAGGATGGCAACGAGATGGACTAGTGGATGGATGCATCTATTCGAACAAATGCATCGATATGTTGAAGAAGATAGATGATAAGTTCAGTTGAAGACAATTTGGTAGCTTGGTGTTCAAGAAACAAAAGATAATCTCAATCTCCATCACTTCTAATAGAGTTAGAATACAAATGAAATAGGTTGACAATTTTAGCACTATTGCCTTAGCCAATGGTCAAGTTCATCATTCTTGAAGGAAGCACATTGAACTTGACATACACTTAGTTAGATATAAGGAATCAGCCGTGGAAATTGATTCACCATGAATGAAATTAGATAGATAGATGAATGGATTGGGGCTGGCAAAATATATCGTAATACCGAAATATCGCACTTATCGTACCGAAAATATCGAATTTGCGGTATACCGCAAGTTGCGGTACGGTATGATACCGTATCGATAGATTTCGGTACGGTAAAGGTATAGATTTTCCTATACCGCGGTATACCGCAATATACCGCATTTACGATATTTGCTAAAAAATCGATATATATGTTATATTTAAAATTTATATAAAAAATGGTTAATATGTTAAAATCCCTAACCTTACTTTCATATTTTAGTTTAACCGCCCCCAACATCAAACACACACACGCAGAGATGCAAATCAAGTCAATTGTATAGATTTGATTGTGGTGTAGTTTTAATCTTTTGGATATTATTTAAATAGGTGAAATTTTGTTTTAAATATTTGGCTATAATAGAATTTTTTGGGAATGAAACACAAGTATTACGGTATGCCATAGCTTATTTTGGTATACCGTACTCGGTATGCCATACTTTATTTCGGTATACCGTAAAAGTATGGTATACCGCAATACGGTACGGTATACCGCATAGACGCTATGGTAAAGGTATAGGTATGACATTTTCTCATACCGCAATTTACGGTACGGTATGCGGTATGACATTCTTGGTGCGGTATACCGTACCGTGCCAACCCTAGAATGGATATCACATAGCTTGTGGTCTTGTTTGCATATGCGATGCTTTGTTATCGGTTCATTAGACATTAATTCAACTATAGATCCTTCGTAGCATGGTACATATCGATAGGTGATCATGGATGTATACACAAGTTCTATGAAGCAATACATTCTTATTTCCTTTTGAGCTAAATTATTTGTTATCTCACGTGAATGTAGGCAGGGCGTGTAAATCTTAAAGAAATTGCAAATTTAATATAGATATGAAGGAGTAGAATTGCTGAATTTCTTGGGTCTTTCCAAAGCGCGGAAGTAGGGTATATACCTACGTCCAAAAAACGGCCCTAACTTAGGAAGAGGAAAATGGTGGCGAATTTTGCCTTTATTTTCACCCCGTGTTCCAAACGCGTACACAATTATATCCAATAAAAAGACTAGACATAACATGTCATTTTCATTCCTAAATCAATCAGTGACTAAATATATGTCCGAGAGGGAAAAAATATTGACACGTGGCATAAATATATTGCGTGGAAGAGAGCATCAGCTCAGCGCAATAGTCGTATTTAAATATCTAAATTTGTTATTAACCATTTACCTCAAATATATATGTACACCCCGTTAATCGCGCGCCGCTCTAATTTACCAACAAAAGAAATCGGTTAATCGTTTTCCACTCAGTAAAACTTTTTGGAAAATGCTAGGAAACTTCGTTGCCTGTTGGTGGTTGTTTCCATCGATTAATATTTTTATGAAAATTAAGCAGCAAGTTCCTTTGGTTTGAGTTGTGTATATTTAGGCTGAAAGGCAATGACTTGTTCAGGGAAAATAAGAAGAAGTATTTAATTTGAAGAAAATAAGAAATTGAAAATGGAGAGTTTACTGTGTGAGAAATGGGAGCTTCAGCCGAAGCATTCGTCCACGGAGGTGCTGCAGCGGTGGCGCGATCTCTGCGGCGTCGTCAAAAATCCCAAAAGACGATTCCGATTCACCGCCAATATCGCCAAACGTCACGAGGCTGCTCAAATGCGCAAAACCAATCAGGTTGCTTCCATTTTCCCCCATTCAACCCAATCTCAAAGCTACATTTTTCTTTTTTTCACAATTAATGTTCCATTAAAATCATCTCTGTTTTTTTTTCCTTTTCTCATCTGTTAATATATATCCGGATTCTTAAAAACTCATTAATATCACCAACTTTATTAGAATTTCAAAACTTAGTTATATTGACCGTGTTAGAGAATTTCCACAATTCACAATTTTGGCAAAATCAAAACATGCATGACCTTTGCCAACTCAAATATAATCGAAAGAAGAGGAGAAAATTTGATAAAGATGACTAATAAACTCTAGGGATGGAATTCTATAAAAAAAAAACATGACATTTTTGTTCATACAAATTTCATCACTAGATAAGTTATCTAGCCTACCAAACATGTTTTATTTAGATGCGAGCTCTAATTTTATTTGGACTGAAGTCAAATCAAAATGTGTGCGTGGAACTCATCGTTACTTTTTCAAATTTGATGAGTCCACCTAGACTATCCGACCGAGCCAATTAATATTCGATTTCAAAGTTAATGTATTTTACGATAAATATGTTTGCAAAAAAATCCAAAATTCAGTCATATATTATGGACCAATATCTGTATCACACCATTAACACAATAAGTTGTGAGAATTTCAGGAGAAATTGAGGATCGCAGTCCTTGTCTCCAGAGCCGCATTCGAATTCATAAAAGGCGCGAAGATAAGCAACTACACCATCCCGGACGAAGTCGAAGCCGCCGGCTTCAAGATCTGCGCCGGAGAGCTAGGCTCCATCGTGGAAGGCCACGACCTCAAGAAGCTCCGCCTCCACGGCGGCGTGGCCGGCCTCGCAGACAAGCTCGCCGCCGACGCCTCCGCCGGGCTCTCCTCCTCCGACCTCCCCCGCCGCCAGGCCCTCTACGGCCTCAACAAGTTCCAAGAAAGCCCCCCGCGCAGCTTCCTCCACTTCGTCTGGGAGGCCCTCCACGACATGACCCTCATGATCCTCGCCGCCTGCGCCCTCGTCTCCCTCGTCGTCGGCATCGCCACCGAAGGCTGGCCCCGCGGCGCCCACGATGGCCTCGGCATCGCCGCCAGCATTTTACTCGTCGTGTTCGTCACCGCCTCCAGCGACTACCGCCAGTCGCTCCAGTTTAGAGATTTGGATAAGGAAAAAAAGAAGATTAACGTTCACGTCACCAGAAACGGTTACAGGCAGAAGATTTCGATATACGAGCTTCTCCCGGGAGACATCGTGCATCTCTCCATCGGCGATCAAGTCCCTGCTGATGGCGTTTTTCTCTCTGGCTTCTCGGTCTTGATAGACGAGTCGAGTCTGACCGGTGAGAGCGAGCCAGTTATGGTTAATAGTGAGCATCCTTTTTTATTGTCCGGGACGAAGGTGCAGGATGGGACTTGTAAAATGATGGTGACTACCGTCGGGATGAGGACGCAGTGGGGGAAGCTGATGGCGACGCTGAGCGAAGGGGGTGACGACGAGACGCCTCTCCAAGTGAAGCTCAATGGAGTTGCTACCATAATTGGGAAAATTGGTCTTGCTTTTGCGGTTGTTACTTTTGCTGTGCTTGTTCAGAAGCTTGTTGCTCGGAAGTGGGGTGATGGGACTAGTTTGGTTTGGTCGGGCGATGATGCACTTGAGCTTCTCGAGTATTTCGCTATAGCTGTCACTATTGTTGTCGTTGCGGTCCCTGAAGGGCTCCCGCTTGCTGTGACGCTTAGCCTTGCATTCGCGATGAAGAAGATGATGAACGATAAGGCGCTCGTTCGCCATCTCGCTGCGTGTGAGACTATGGGGTCCGCGACTAGTATATGTAGTGACAAGACGGGGACTCTTACTACGAACCATATGACTGTGGTGAAGGCTTGCATTTGTATGAATGTGAAGGAGATCACGAAGCCAGAGCACGCCTCTGCTTTGTGCTCTGAGCTCCCGCAGTCGGTGGTGAGGACGCTCCTGCAGTCGATCTTCACCAACACGGGCGGGGAGGTGGTGGTGAACAAGGAAGGGAAGCAGGAGATTCTTGGGACGCCGACTGAGGCTGCGATACTCGAGTTTGGGCTGTCGCTCGGGGGGGATTTTCAAGGGGAGAGGCAGGGGTGTAAGATAGTGAAAGTTGAGCCGTTTAATTCGACTAAGAAGAGGATGGGAGTGGTGGTGGCGGTTCCGGGGGGCCTACGAGCTCACACGAAGGGGGCCTCGGAGATCATCCTGGCTTGCTGCAGCAGTGTGCTGAATCAGAAGGGGGAGGTGGTGGATTTGGATAATGCATCTTTCAATCATTTGAAGGAAACTATTGAGCAGTTTGCGAATGAGGCTCTTCGGACTCTATGCCTCGCGTATGTGGAGCTCGAGGATGACTTTGACGAACAGGACTCCATCCCTGCCTCTGGATTCACTCTGATAGGCATTGTGGGGATCAAGGACCCTGTCCGGCCCGGGGTGAGGGAGTCCGTTGCACTGTGTCGCTCGGCTGGTGTCACTGTCCGGATGGTCACCGGAGACAACATCAACACTGCAAAGGCTATTGCTAGAGAGTGTGGGATTCTTACAGATGATGGGATTGCGATAGAAGGTCCCGACTTTCGCGAGAAGAGTTTGAAGGAATTGCACCAATTGATCCCCAATATCCAGGTGATGGCTCGTTCCTCGCCACTGGATAAGCATACGTTGGTCAGGCACTTGAGAACCACGTTCAACGAGGTTGTTGCTGTGACTGGTGATGGGACGAACGATGCTCCCGCACTTCATGAAGCAGACATTGGACTAGCAATGGGTATTGCTGGAACTGAGGTGAACTATTTGACTTCCCTTTCAATGTTAGTACATGAGTAAGAACTCCCATTTTGTTTTTTTAAACTGAGAAAGTTTCAATTTTGTGATTGGATTTAGGTGGCTAAAGAGAGTGCTGATGTTATAATTTTGGATGACAATTTCTCAACCATTGTCACAGTAGCAAAATGGGGTCGTTCAGTATATGTAAACATCCAAAAGTTTGTGCAGTTTCAGCTGACTGTCAATATTGTTGCCCTCATTGTAAACTTCACTTCAGCTTGTTTGACTGGTAACAAATCAGGCCTTATATAAGTACTATTTCATTTAATTTGTATGCATATATACTGATGCTAAATTGTGACAATTTAGGAAGTGCACCACTGACTGCTGTCCAGCTGCTATGGGTGAACATGATCATGGACACACTGGGGGCGCTTGCACTAGCAACGGAGCCTCCCAACGAGGCGCTGATGAAGAAGGCACCCGTGGGAAGGAGTGGCAACTTCATCAGCAATGTGATGTGGAGGAACATTTTGGGCCAATCAGTCTACCAATTTGTGGTCATATGGTTCCTTCAAGCGTACGGGAAGGCTTATTTCGAAATCGAAAACTACCCCAACTCGGACCTAATCCTCAACACCATCATCTTCAACACCTTTGTCTTCTGCCAGGTAAGTTCTGTTCAACAATGCTAAAACAAACTAGCTAAAATTAATGTAGTTATGTATATTTACTTGGATGTTGAATGGTTGTGTAGCTGTTCAACGAGGTGAACTCGAGGGAGATGGAGAAGATAAACGTGCTTGAAGGGATACTTAACAACCACGTATTCGCCTCTGTTGTTGGGTCGACGGTCGTTTTCCAGATCATAATTGTGGAGTTTCTTGGGACATTTGCAAACACCACTCCTCTCACAATGGGGCAATGGAAAGCAAGCATATTCATAGGCTTCTTAGGCATGCCCATTGCTGTTATCTTGAAAACACTCATTCCCATGAGTAATTAACTGCTGCTCTTCTTCAAGGAAGAAGGAACCATGCACTAATCATCAAGACTTAAGTAGCATTTTGGTTTTCTTAGCCTCTTGACATGTAATAATTTTGTTTAGCAGCTTAGGAATATATATTTTGTCTTTGTATAGTTCATTTGTGTAAGTGATGATTTCTGCTGTAAAGTTGGATGATCTATTGGTCAATCTACGATGCCTTTGCACTACCTTTTCATGGTTTGTTTCTATTACTATTATCTTTCCTTTTTTCACGTGAAATATTATTTAGAAATTAGTTTATTAGTCACGACTTGTTTGTATTTTAATCCATGTAAGTATAAATGCTAATTGAGTCTAAAACATTGTTGAAGAATCCAAAGGAGTGTTGCTACTGACTCTCCATTCCAAGATTTCATCTTAATTTCTTTTTTCTTTGTTTTATGAATAGAAAAATTAGGAAAAATATGACTTGGAGAATCCGTTGGATGATTTCGTTGGGCATTAGAGCATCCGCATCGGTGTATTGATGCGGGCTCGATCTCGTCCCGGCGAGACGAGACCGCATCGAGACACCGATGGGGGTGCTCCGTTGCGTCTCGTAGCCCGGTGGAGGGGTGGTTGGCGAGCTGTCTCGCAACACGCGTCGGCCACATGGCGAGCAGCGCGAGCAGTGATTGGGGCGTGATGCCCACTCGTTGGCTCTATGAGTGGGCGTCGATTTTAGGCTATTTTTTATTTTTTATTTTTTAAAAAAAAATCTGAAAATTTAAAAAAAAATGACCTTTTTTGGCCTTTTTTTTGCAGATTTTTTTCCCCACATTCTTTTTTTTTCGGCGGAGTAGTTTTTATAATTTAAGTGTGCAATTTTTAATTTATAGTATTTTAAATTATGTCTTTTTTTATTTTTTTTTAAATTTTAATTATGTGCTTTTTTATTTTTTTAGGATTTTAAATTATAATTTTCTTTTATTTAATGAAGTGTGTTTTTATTAATTGAATTTGTTGGAAATAAAAATAAAAAATGAAATTGAATGAATAGTTAAGGGATGAGATGGTTAAGAGATGGAGGGATGCAGATGTTGTCTCTTAGTTAAGAGATGGGGTAAAAAGTACAGTGGGCCCATGAATAGTTAAGGGATGAGACAGTTAAGAAACGGTATTGAGACAGAGATGTGGATGGCCTTAAAACCGGAACTAATGTACTCCACTTTCTATGTAAATAAGTACTCCACTATTTTAGATATAGAGAATACTTCTCCGTCATATAAAAATATGAGCATATGATATGACACAGAAATCAAGATACAATTGGTTAAAGTAAGAGAGAGGAGGAGAATGGTAGTTAAAGTGGTGTTATTAAATAGTGAGATACACCCTCCGTTCTATATTAATAGAGTCATTTTGGCATTTTGGTATGTTTCATACTAATAGAATCATTTTCCTTTTCAGTAAAAGTCAACAAATTTTTTCACACCTACTTTACTATCTCTTACTTTATTCTCTCTTCATCTCTATACTTTTTTCATTTTCCACTCTACTCACTTAACTCACTTAACACAATTTTTCTTAATCTTCGTGCCCAAAGAAAACGTTTCCATTGCTATGGAACGGAAGAAGTATATATTATTATTAGTGCTTTGAACTTTTGATGGTGCTATAAGTTATAAATAACTTGATATATATATATGGGATTGTGATCAATTGAGATTATTTGGGCTAATTGAGAAATGAGATGCAATATCAGCCACTCATTTTTATTAAATGAGTGGTCCAGATTTTGCCACACAATAAATATTATTAGATTAGTTTAATATGAAAGGGTATAATGGTCTTTTCGCGTTTTAATTTAGGGTTCTTCATCATATTCATGTTGCATCGGCGATTCTGCTGAGAATTTAACAATTCAATACTATCACTGATTGAATCTATTCTAAGGATTTATGATTCTATTGATTCACGAAATTAGACTCAGACGATTTTAACGATTTCAACGATATCTGATTTGTGCTTCAATTTTCGAAAAACAGACGAACAGTTCGACGGATTTTCGACGGATTTCTCTGTTGATTTTGACGTTTTTCGGTCGATTATACCCACTTTTATTCTGTTTTTATCCTTTATTTGTTGATGCCCAGTTAAATTTGTTCCTAATTAGTTTTTTTTTTTTCTCATCTTCAGGTCCGATTTCAGTTCATAATCAACAGCTAAGTGTTATTTGATGGATTCTTCACCTTATTCTGAGTCTACGTCGACGAATGGTGGAGGTAGTTTTGTTTGATTTTCATTAACATGAATTTTTTGTGTTATGTTGGTGATTTATGCTCTGTTGACATGATTTGAAAATCTGTTGACATGATTTATGTTACTTGTTAAATATTCTGTGTTGTTGTTATGCTCTTTGTGGACATTCTGTTTCATTAACATTATTTTGTTGTGTTATGTTTGTGATTTATGCTCTGTTGACATGACTTGAAAATCTGTTGACATGATTTATGTTCCTTGGTAAATATTCTGTGTTGTTGCTATGCTCTTTGTTCACTTTCTGTTTCATTAACATTATTTTGTTGTGTTATGTTGGTGATTTATGCTCTGTTGACATGATTTATGTGTATTTGTTAATTATTCTGTTGACATCGTGTGTTTCCATCAGTGTATTCTAATTAAACTATACATTTTGATCCTTGTAATTTGAAGCTTGTTCTGATATTTTGTCTTACATAACTTATAACAATTGTCTAAGAATTTATAATAGTGCATCCACCTCTTTAGAGATAACTATAGGGGTAATTTATGTAAGTCTTTTGATTTGCATTGATGTAACTTGAAAATCTGATGACATGATTTATG
>NC_062967.1:14700877-14754278 GCF_023119035.1 Salvia hispanica | reverse complement strand
TGGTCAGTCTCTGGTTGTATTTCTCTGAGTTCTTGACTTTTCTGAGAAATTCACGTCCCTGAGTTAGGTGGTGTAGTTATTGAGAGAAATATGGGGCAATGTTGACTTTGCTGCAATAAGTGAGATGCTGCATTTATTTGCTGTATTCTCACTTCTCATACAGTGATTGCAAATCTCTGAATCTTATAAATTTGAAAATAGAATAAGTAATAATAGTGCCTTTGTTTGGGGTGTAGAATTGCTTCCCTGTCTTTCTTAACCATTTCATTTATAGCATCTATCCTTATTTTCTTACAACAACTTGCCTATGCTCGGTGCTGGATCCTATTGATTTCTGATCTTTTTAACTCCAGGAAAGAGCACTGTGGCATGTGCTTTAAGTCGTGCTTTACATGCCAGAGGAAAGCTCAGTTATGTCCTTGATGGGGATAACTGTAGGCACGGTCTAAACCGCGATTTAATTTTTAAAGCTGAAGATAGATCTGAGAATATAAGAAGGATAGGTTTGTTTCCTACCTCATTTTCAGTTAATTGTCCAATCAGAAGCTCAATCAACTTTCCTTCTTATATGCAGGAGAGGTGGCAAAGTTTTTTGCTGATGCTGGAGTAATTTGTATTGCAAGTTTAATATCACCATTCAGGAAGGAGAGAGATGCCTGCCGAGATTTACTTCCTGAAGGGGTTTTTATTGAGGTTATGTCCTTTGCATGCTGCAGAGTATTCTGTATTGCGAGATGTTTGATTAGCAAAGTCATGTCATGAGATATAATTTGTTGCAGCATTTAAAAAATGTAAAAAATATGCAGGTATATATGGATGTGCCGTTACAAGTTTGTGAGACAAGGGATCCCAAGGGATTGTACAAGCTTGCAGAGCTGGAAAAATCAAAGGTGCGTTGCATGGTTGATTGGCAATTGTGATTCTTAAATTGTTTATCCTTCTTTTTCTGTATTTGTATTAGTACTTGCTACCACTATCTTCTATTAGATTTTACTGGTATAATAAAAGCTACATTGCTTAAAAAAGGCTGGGAAAGCAATCTCTCTAAAGTCTAAACCATTCTCTACCGTGTGTGTCTTTCTTGTGAACAACGATTTTGGAGATCAAAGTTTCCCAGGATCACATTTCCAAATTGATTGACAGCACTGGAAACTCTTCCTATATAACCCTTGCATTTTCCTTTTCTAAAGTGATTGCATAGAATCATTTGTAATGGTATGATGGATTGTAAGATCACAGTTATGTGGTTTAGAATATTTTTTTTAAATTATAACCCATAATATAGTTTCGTACAGTAAAATGGAGAAGTGCTTCATTTGTTAGGAGAGAACAGGTCCTGGCTGATTGATTGTCAACTCAGCTCCTATAGTTACCCGATTAGGATCCATAATTTATTTGAAATACTCAACTATCAGATGAATAAGCTGAAATATCCATAGAATCTTACTGGTAACTACCAGAAAATGCTGTCTTGCAGATATTCTGAATTTTCATTCCTGGACCTGATATATAAATTCATACCATTAAAGAACCTAAGAGCATATAAGCATTTGTTACTTACCCTGTTAAGATAAAATATACTACTGAATTAGACTGATAAAATGGTATATACCTTACAGGTTTCACAGGTGTGGATGATCCATATGAGCCACCACTGAACTCTGAGGTATCTACTTTTCTACGATGCATTGTAGACTCATTATCGCTTTAACTCATTCTTGCATGCCCACATAATAAGAGTCGCCGGTTGCTCTTCAAGAAAAATCAGGTCCATTTAGCTAGAGCTTCCTTGCTTCCTTCTTGAGTCTTGGGCTCGTGAGTGAAGTGGATGTTCGTGAAGTTTCCTTGTTTTAATTTGCTTGTATATTTGATGCAATCTCTGTACTTCAAATCACAACCTTCCTCATTGGTGTATACAGAATCTACTTATCAAACCCAAAAACTCCTCATACCATCCAGTCATCTTTCTGCCATCGACTATCTCTTCTGTTTCGGTTACATAACTAATGCAATGTTCAATTTCACTCTCTCAGATAGTATTGCAGCAAAGTGAAGCAATATGTCATTCTCCAGCAGTTCTGGCAGAGCAAGTTATTTCATACTTGAAATAAAAGGATATCTGAAGTCATAATGTGCAAATATACTGCTTTTGCAGCAGTGACACAAGTTGGCTGTAAGCACAGGTTGTTTGTTAGACAAAACGGTGGTATTTGTTGTGCATAGTTTTAGCTGTTGAATGATTAATGATTAATGATTAATCATGAATATATGATCAATAAAATCTGTTCTTGGACAGGTTGTAGTTGATTGATCAATCAACTACAATTGATGTGCTATGTGCCCAGTTTTAGGATATTTGAGTGACTAATCTTGTCTTGATTAGTTGAATTGCTATTGGTCGGCTTCTTGCAGTTGATTTATCGATCAACTACGACGACCAACAAATTGGATGCACCTCCTCAGGTGCATTTGTCAAATAAATGCAGTAGTACTATCTTTTATCAACTTTTCATCTTGTACTGAATAATGTGATGTTTTTGTTGTACCTTATTTAACAGAGATAGAAAAACTGGTGTTTGTATGATTTTTCCGATATACAGAATTGTCTTCCTATTTAATTATTTCTTCGAATTAAGGATCAACATGCTGTTGTAAGTAGAATAGGGAGTGGTTCTGTAAAACTAGATGGTTTGTATGGTATATTGTATAAAAAGGATCATGCAATTATATCCGTGTAGAAATCTCATACCGAACTCGTATAGAACCTTTGGTGGTGATTGGTTTCCTAGATAAAATAATAATATCAAAATATAATCTAGGATTTGAGTTGTAAAGATTATTTTAGTCATGAGTGTTATCAATGACTAATATCCCATGATAATTCATCTAGGATCGAGTTGTGGGATCGAATCTTATTAACTAAATACACTACATATTTAATCGGATATAATCTTGCAAACCGAACACCTTCTTTGTACATAATGAGGAAGGTTCTTGATTGTTTGAAACATGGTTTAGTGGGAAAGGAGTCAAATGACATTCAAACTATCATAGGTAGTGGGCCTAGTGGTTCCCCGGGCGTGGATACAATTGGATCGGGTTTTGAAGTAGCAGTTCCGACGAATTCCATGGACATGGATCCGGAACCGGCTTTGCAAAAGTATCGTTTCTTTGATTTAAAAGTTCTTTTCAAACACAAAATTTATTTCCAATTTTGATTTTCCTTTTTTTATTTATGTTTTACTTTTGTTTAATTTTCAACTAAAATTTTATTCACAATAAAAAGATTTTGGAAATGTATCCTGATCCGTTTATACCATGCATCACTACTAAAAAAGGGGATGAAACCATGTTGGTCAACCGAACTAGCAAACACAAAAATAATGTAGGTAGTGTCAAATTTTCTCTTCCTTCGCTCCCAAAGAATATGCACTTTGGTTCGGCATGGGTTTTAATGTTGCCGCTAGTCGAACCATTGGAGTAGAGGCGGCCAAATTTTTGCTGGCTAGCGAGGCGTGCACGTCGATGCGCGTCGCCATTGTGGCGCTCCGATCGGGCCTGGGCCGAATTTCGATTTTTTAAAAAAATCTATATAAACGCGATTTTAGTTTCATTTTCATCTGCACCACTTGTTTTAACGAGTTTTCTCTCTAACTTTCAGACAAGAGCATCATCGAGCGATGGATCACAACAACGAGTCCACCCAGCCGACGAGTGGATCTCGACTTCCACGCACCCGTGATCCGGATGGGGCGATGGCCCAGGGTTTAACGTCCCTTGGAATCACGATGGGGATGATGGCGAGCGCCGGGGTGGGAACCAGGGGAATGTCATGGGCATGCGGCGGCGGACAGCCAGCAGGGGGGGAGGAGGTATGCCACGATGCAAGCAAGGATATGATGGCGATGATGCAGCAGATGATGTGTATGCATCCCGGATGTAGGGGTCACCCGGGGGACACGTCTATCGTCCTCTCGGATTTTTGATGGCTTCGTCTCACACGTCGACCCGTGGAGACGCGGTTCACCGGCGATGACCTTTGTCATCGCATGACATGGATCGATCCGGGATCCGGACACCTCGTCCACGGAGCGGGCGCGCGAAGAAGAAGAAAGACGAAGGGGAAGGCCAAGGCGGTCGGCGAGTCATGGCAGCCCGCTCGGACGACACCCCACCCGGAGGAAGTGGACGCGGACGAGTACGCCGGGTGGCCGGGGTGAGGTGTGGACGATCCGCCGGTTGCGAACAACTCCGGTCCAACATGTGGGCGAAGATTGAGCGCTGGAGGAGGACCGCCCGCACGGGAAGGACTTCGCGGGAGGAGGTCCGGAAGGGGTGGGAGCGCACGTGGCCGTGGTCGCCGCTTTGGCGTTAGGCCAACGCCCTCCGTCGCTCACTAGTGGGCGTAATGAGGAGGACGCCCGGAGGATAGCCGGAGTCGTCCTTGGCGGGGAAGTGCTGCGGATTTCCACTTCCGGGAATGCTTTCAGCCGTCAAGGACTCCAAGAAGTTCCGGGCGGTGCGACGCCGGGTGGCCGAAGAAGCGTAGGCACACCCATCTCCGCGACTACACGGCAGCCAGCCGGCGGATCCCACGATCTCCCCCCAGATGCTGAGGAGTTTCCGGACCCTCCATCCTATGCTCGTCACATCGCCTGCTGGACAGTCGGCGCAACGGTACCGGTGGGGAGGATCATCGCACTGACGTCTCCCCCTCCCACGCAGTACACCTTCTGCCAAAACGCGGAGCGATGTACAAGGCCTTCCAAGAGGACCGCTAACGGGACCATCACGGAGAAGATGTTTCTTCACTGGACGCCTCGAGAGCATGCGTAGCTGGATTTCGGGGATGCCGCAGTGCAGTACGTATTAGGTTCCGACGCGGGCTCGGGATACCCCGTGGCGGCGACATGACGAGGAGGTAGGGCTCGTGTGTGGAAGTTCTTTTTTTAAAAAAAATCATGTATTTTTTAATAAATTTGTACTTTTTTTAATGAAATGAATTAATTTTTCCGTATCACATTATGTACGTAAATTTAATTCCGTAATTTAATCCATTATTTTAATTCCGTAAATGTAGTATTTTTTGAATTATTTTTTATTGCGGTTTACCTATGGTTTGCCTAAATCATGTGGCAAAGATAATGGCCGCCGACGTATATGGAGAGAGAGAATGGTCGCAATGCATACGACTCTATTTGCATTGCGGATGCTCTAAAGTACAAAGGCAGAGAAAAAAATAATTAAAGTATTGTTAGTGGAGAATTGGTCCCACCTCATTACAGATAAAATAGTTTCTAAAATTGAAAAGTGCATATTCTTGTAAGATGAATTAAAAAGAAAACAGTGCATATTCTTGTCGAACGGAGGGAGTATTACTAAGCACTCAAACTATGGAAAAAGTACAACAGTTTTTTTGTTTGTCTATAATTCATGCGAATCAAAATGCATCTAAAGTTCGAGTTTAGACGTCAACAATGTTTTCGATTTCTAGTATCAGTTCTTCCTATATACTACCTCCGTCCCTCAATATTGACACACTTTGACTTGACACGAGTTTAAAAAATGTATTGGAAAGTGAGTTGAAAAGGTTGGTGGATGGAGCCCTACTTTTAAAGTATTAGTTTTATAATAAAATGTGAGTAGGAATGAATTAGTGGAATATGTGGTCCACTACCAAAACCGGTAAAAAGTGAAATGTGTCAAACTTTCGGGACGGATCAAATAGTAAACCGTGCCAATATTTGGGGACGGAGGTAGTAACACTTTTCAACTAATATCATTGTCAATAGTACTCCCCTACTTACAAAACATTTTACTCGAGTAGTTTTATTGAATATTAGTTCCTTGATTCATTTTCTTAGTCGCATCAACAATTACTTCTAACATATTTTATAATGTCAACTCGATATTAATACATTTGAGAAATCTATGATTTCATTCTCGAGTTCTCACGAGTGGTTCTAGTGATAACTTTTTTTAAAAAATGAGAGCTTTGAGAACTGAAAATCATATCAATTTTTTGATTCTTCAATACCCCTTCGTCCACCAAATATTGTTCACATTTGACTATGCGTGTTTTAAGAAATTTGAAGAGAATAGGGGGAAAAAGTTAGTAAAATGTGAATCTTAGATTTATATAATGAGTTAGTGGAAAGTATGACCCACTTGTTTAAAATGGAAAAGCAAATGTGGACAATATTTTATGGACCGATCGAAATGATAAATATAGACAACATTTGGTGGATGACCGAGTATCGCTTGACATCAAAAAATGTCAGCATCGATATTGAGTTAGAAACGATGTTCATAATGTTAGAGTTTGTATACTAGAAATCACCTTCGAGTGATTGAATATCAAGTTAAAACTCTTATTTTATTTTCCAAATGAATAAACAGATTATTTGCTATAATGTTGTTATATTTTACATTTAATGGTTGTTTATTGCATATTTAAATGTATAAGTAAGGTCTAAGTCTTTGTTTTAAGAGACTGTATTACATGCCGCCCATTCACTTTAAGGTAACACGGTCAGTTCTAAACAAAGAAAAGAATTATTTCACAACCTAGATAGGCTTAGACTACCTATCAGAAAGGTTGCAATGTAGTCCGATTAAGCCTTAACAAATAAGACGACGTTTGGTGTGGTATGCTGATCGAACGGATCTAACAACAGACAAGCCTTTTTATGTTATCTATCACTTAGGTTCAGAATACATTTCTCAATCAATGTACGCTAGCATTGAGCATACGTATTGATTATTATGCACTACTTTGACTTACCAAATGGCTACAACCCAATAAGCCCTGGTATATTGGTATAGATTAAGATCATGGCTAGATCGCTATTATTAATCGCTGAGCGAGTCTCATGGATAACATCCTCAAGAGAAGCTTGAAATAAGGTTTTATTATTGAACCTAGCTAGTCGAGTTTAATTACTCTATGAATAATAAATAAGATTTTCTACGAAATTTCTCGAATAATAAGATATTAATTAATTATCCATAGCGCATACAATTAATTAATGGATGTTTTTATCTTAAGTGAAGTGGAAATAAATATAAAGTATTGGAAACCCAAGTACTTGTAATTTCGGATTTTGATTGTGAGTGCAAGTATTACTTCAGAAGGGCCGGCCGTATTCCAATTTTAAGCTTATATTAAATCGGGTTGAATTTAATTAGTAAAAAAGCTAATTGGAGGAGCCCATATCCAAAGCCTTCCATAGATCATCACTGGGCCCAATATGTGACTTATTATAAATAAATGAGAATAAAGGAGACAATAAAATACCCTTGTTTTTTCAGCCGTACCTTTCGGCCCAAGAGAGGCCGAATTTTTCTCCTCCGTGGGAAGGATTGCCTTCTCTATTTAAGTCCTAGTGTCGGTGAACAGCCACCCGATATCGCTCACAGTCCGGGAACCAGTCAAGATCCGTGGTTTTGTACTAAAGATCTTCACGAGAGTAAGGCGCAGCTATCTTCGAGTTGTGGAGAATCATCAAGTGTATAATGGCTAAACCTGAAATGTATGTTTTAGGTTTCATTTAATTTAAAGCATGTGATTATTTGAGTTATGACGTGAGATGATTACGATTTGTCTAAATAATCCGCTAAATAGATCCGACATATGTAATCGTATTTATGTATGCGTCTGGCGCTAACCCCTTTCACTGTATCGAGCTTGGCTCGATTATCTGATTTAAATTTCATGGAATTCATGTATGCATGCTTTTGTTTTCGAAGCATGTTCTTGTTATTTTATTGTGCATCAGCATGATGAACCCAAGAACTATCGAAGCAACTCAAATTATCGTAGACGTGCATCTGTCGGCGCACAAGCCGAGACGAATCGCGCACATGCGCGCAATGGGTTGCTCGGGAGCTGGAGGATCTACGTACAGATTTAGGTGCCCCGTGGCGCGCGGGCACGCTGTCCCGACGCCCGGAATGGTCCGGGATCAACTGGCAAATCCGGCGATCAAGGGCGACGTGAATGCGAGCGAGGGCTCGTCCACGCCGCCGACATGACCGCGTTAGCAATCTTCCTTGGATGTCCGGCCTTCGACGGCGGTAGAAAGAGGCGGACCTCGCTGCTCGTCCGAGAGCAGCGGGCGTCTTCTTCGCCGCGGCAAAACCCTAACCCTAGCCTAAACCCTAACCCTAGCCATGCCCTGACCGAGCGACGCTGAGCAGGAGCTACGCCGCCGTGAGCGGTGGCAGCTCGTTCATGGGAGTTCGCAGGCGGTCGGAGGGCAAGTCGCCGGTGCGGCGCGGCGGTCGTCGCGCGCTAGGCGACCTCCGGCAATGGAGACGCGGCGCGATCGCGCCGCAGTGGGAGAAAGCGGGAGCAGCCGCGCCGTCGCGCGGGCTGCCGGCGGTGGCTGGGCGGCGAAATCGCCGACCCGGCGGATCCACCCCGGTGTGATTTTGTTGTTCGTCGTGCGTGCGAACCTCGTGCGACGAGATATCGATGAAATCTTATTTTTAATGATTATTTAATTCCTAAATTAATAGATATCATTAAAATATTATTATTTAATTGAAATAAAATATTTTGGGAAGATTTCCCTAGATTTTAGGAATATTTTGATTATTTTCTATATCTATGAATATTTTATATCCTAGATGATGTAGATAAGAATAATTAAATAGTTTCCTAAATTATATTATATATCTAGAATCCTAATTAGGATAGATATGTAGGATTTCATTAAATAATAAAATATATTCTCTTCCCAATCTTAATAAGGAATTAATTTAAGATTATTTATTCATGTCCGTAAAAGATATAAATAATTAATTATTTTAGATAAATCTTATAGAAGACATGAATATGGATTAATCTTTAGTAATTAATATATTATCCTTTAATAAGATGTTTAAAAGATTATAAAAGATTTAATTATCCATCAATTAAATACCAACAGAATTTAATTAAGCCTTTAATCTGCACTAAGGCTAAGGATAATTAATGAAAAACCATAACTTAAATATCTAAGCGATAATTACGAACTAAGTTTGTATATGGTCTCCATCGATATGGATTTATGAAGCTTAGTTTTTAATATTATAGCCACCCATGCCGTATAGGTGGCAACTGCCACCAAGAAATAGCGTAGTTCATATAAGGTGGACTTCTCAAATGTAAATAGTATAGGTTTCTAATATTATCGCCACCCATGCCGTGCTGGGACAATAATCCTAAGAAATTACAAGTTCTTAAGTTCAAACAGATTTACGAGATAGCTTGGTCTTGTTATCAACGCACGAGCATTGTTATGGGAGCGTGTTGTAGGAACGGTGATTCCGTAATGCTAAATCTGATGGTCGTGCTTAAAGTAACATTTGGCGGCCATGCCGTGCCAAGTGTCTCCTGGACTATTCGTCTGTCGTTGTGACCAGGCAAAATGTTAAAATTTTAATGCGTATTGACCTCTGCTTGAGGGTACAAAATTTTAATTTTACAGTTGTGAGAATTTGAAAAGTTTTATGGTTTAATCTACTCAATTTTTCTTCACATAAGTTTATGACAAATAGTAAATATTCTGTTTTGTAGTGCAACCTAAATCGTCAAAATGTCACTCAATCCTCTTTCTCCGCAATTCTTAAAGAAAACAAACTCGAGGGCCAAAATTACATAGAATGGAAACAAAATTTGGACATCGTTCTCACGGCCGATGAGTACAAGTTTGTGCGTTCACTACTCCTCTACTCTCTGCGTGCCGGCGGCTAATGCCGCGTTGTGCAGGCAGCGCGAGATGCCCATAGACGGTGGCACAAGGCGAATGAGATGGCTAAGTGTTATATGTTGGCCTCCATGTCAACAATGGTTGGGGACATCAGCCATGCCGTCATGGCAGACTCGCCACCGAGAGATTATGGAAAATCTCACCGAATCTTTTTGGTACTGGGACCGAACTGGCTAAGTCTCAAGCCTTTCGAAGTATCATGACGCAAGTCTGGGCGAATGAAGGCTTCCGTTTGTGAGGGACCATGTCCCCGAGATGATGAGCCACCTCAATCAAATTGAGGTTTTGGGAGGCGTCATTGATGCCGAGTCCCAAGCTACTATTATCCTTCGCAGTTTGCCCCCTTAGGCTAGCTTCCAGCCAGCTTCAAGCTCAACTTTGAGATTTAACAAAAGGAATTACACCTGGGCTGTAGTTGTTGACCTGAACTTCAGTCGGCAGAAGATCTCATGAACCAAGCTAAGGTTGCCGCATGGTTAGTTCGTCACATCGTTCCGGGCCCTAGTGCCCTGGCGCAGAAAAGCAAGAAAGTGACAAACCAGGGTTGCACCTAAAGATGCTAAGGGAAAGAAAAAGAGGAGGTCGGGAAAGAAGCAAACCGGAAAGTGTTTCAAGTGTGGAGAGAAGGGGCATTGGAAGCCAGATTGCCCTAAAAAAGGAGCAAGGCTACATGTATGCACCAAGCTTTAGTTGTCGAATCTTGTTTAGCTTCGACTTCATCTCATACTTGGGTTATAGACACTGGAGCGACCGATCATATTTGTTTTCATACTGACTTAATGCAGGTGACAATACGGCTATATGATGGAGAGATCGAAGTCCAGCTGGGCGACGCTACTAAAGTGGCGGCCGTAGCAGTGGGAGACGTTTATTTGCGTTTTAGTAGTGATAGATTTTTGATTATGAAGAATGTTTTGTTGATACCTTCTTTTAGAAGAAATTTAATTTCAGTTTCTAAATTGGTTTTTGATGGATATTCGATTTCTTTTTGACAATAGTTGTGTTATTAAGAAAGATGGTTCTTATATCTGTCGTGGTATCATGGAAAACAATCTGTACACAATCGTATCTACACAATTTAATGATCGCAAATTAGAACTCAATAATGCATCGAAAATTTCAAAGAAAAGAAAAGAACCTTCAAGTTCAATGAACGAAACGTACTTATGGCACCTTAGACTTGGTCATGCCAACCAAAGGAGGATTCAAACACTTGTGGATCAAGACCTTCTTAAAGGGCTAGATACTGAATCATTTTCCACGTGCGAATCCTGTTTGGAAGGCAAGATGACCAAGAGACCTTTTAGAGTGAAAGGAAATAGGGCCAAGGAAGCACTAGAACTCGTTCATACTGATGTGTGTGGACCAATGTCAACCGAGGCAAGAGGCGGCTTTCGCTATTTCATCACTTTTATTGATGATTACTCGAAAGTTGGATATGTTTATTTGATGCGCTTTAAGTCTGAAGCTTTTGACAAGTTCAAGGAGTTTAAGGCTTATGTCGAGACGCATCATGGAAAACGTATCAAGAGCCTGCGATCTGATCGTGGAGGCGAATACCTCGGTGCCGAGTTTTTGGACTACTTATCAGTAGAGGGAATTGAATCCCAAACGACTGCGCCGGGCACACCTCAGCAGAATGGCGTAGCTGAAAGAAGGAATAGGACCTTGTTAAATATGGTCCGATCGATGATGAGTTATGCACGACTGCCTATTTCGTTTTGGGGACATGCCTTGCTTTCCGCGAGTCATATTTTAGACAATTTACCGTCAAAATCTGTTCCTGCTACTCCATATGAGTTGTGGACCGGGCGTAAGCCTAATCTAGAACATCTCAAGATATGGGGTGTCCAGCTCATGTTTTGGAAAAGGATCCAACTAAGCTGGGCTCAAGGACGAGAGGTATGTTTGTTTATAGGGTACCCCAAAGGTTCGAAAGCTTATGAATTCTATAGTCTCCGAGACAAGAAAGTCATTGTGAGTACTCACGCGACATTCTTAGAGGAAGACTTTGTTATGAATCATAAACCCAGCAGTGAGGTAGCTCTTGATGAGCTCACTTCAGTCACAAGTTCCATTAACCAAGAACAAGTACCATTAGTACAACCAATTCCCGAACCTTCAACTTCTACACCTAACATTGTAGTGCCGCGCCGCAGATGGGAGGGTCTCTCATGAGCCCGAAAGGTACATTGGTTTGGGAGAATCTATGGATCACTCTTCGGACAAGTAGTGTACCGGATCCCTGGAATTTTGCAGAGGCGCAGCGGATATCGATCATTGCGAATGGGTAAAGCAATGGATTCGAACTACAATCTATGATAGACAAAGACGTCTATGATTTGTCCGTCCTACCCGAAGGCTGTACTGCCATTGGGAGCAAATGGATATACAAACGTAAACGTGGACCCGATAGACGAGTTAAAGTCTTCAAGGCAAGACTAGTGGCTAAGGGGTATACCCAAAAGGAAGGTGTCGATTACGACGAGACCTTCTCCCCAGTGGCCATGCTCAAATCGATCCGAATACTATTGTCTATTGCAGCTTACATGGATTGGGATGTATGGCAGATGGACGTTAAGACTGCGTTCTTGAACGACAGTCTTGAGGAGACCATCTACATGGAACAACCCGAGGGTTATGCCGTCAAGGGCAAAGAGCACATGGTTTGGAAGCTTAAGAAAGCCATTTATGGCCTCAAACAAGCATCTAGGTCATGGAATCAGTGCTTCGATCAAACTGTTCATAAGTTTTGATTCGAGAAATGCCCTAACGAGAGCTGCGTGTACAAGAAGGTAGAAAAAGGGAATGTGGTGTTCTTAGTTTTATATGTAGATGACATTCTTCTAATTGGAAACAATAAAAAGATGTTGTCATCAGTACGAACTTGGTTGTCGAACCAGTTCGAGATGAAGGATATGGGAGACGCGGGACACATTCTAGGTATCAAAGTCCTTAGGGATCGTGAGAAAAGAATGTTGTGCTTATCCCAAGAACCCTACATCGACACTGTACTTAGTCGCTTTAGCATGCAAGATGCCAAGAAAGGTTTCTTACCTTTTAGACATGGCATCCATTTATCTCAAGAGATGTGTCCTAAGACAACATCTGAGATAGCAGAGATGAGAAGGATACCATACGCCTCGGCTGTTGGTAGTCTCATGTATGCTATGCTTTGTACAAGACCCAATATTTGCTTTGCTGTTGGCATGGTAGCAAGATATCAATCAAATCCTGGGCCAAGGACATTGGACTGCGCAGTGAAAGAACATACTCAAGTACCTTAAACGGACTAAGGACTATGTTCTAGTTTACAAAGCAGGCGAGCTATGCCCTTTGGGATATACCGATTCGAGACTTTCAAGCTGATCGGGACTCGAGGAAATCTACTTCCGGCTATGTGTTTACCTTAGGAGGTGGAGCCGTGATTTGGAAGAGTGTAAAGCAGAAATGCATTGCAGACTCTACCATGGAAGCCGAATATATGGCCGCTTCGGAGGCGCAAAGGAGGCTGCATGGCTCAAGAACTTTCTTATGGACTTAGGTGTGGTTACGAATCTGCCCAAGAGCATCACCATTTATTGTGACAATTCTGGTGTTGTGGCTAATTCGAAGGAACCAAGAGCTCACAAAGCGAGCAAACACATTGAGAGGAAGTATCATATCATCAGAGATATAGTGCAGAGAGGAGACATACAAGTGGTCAAGATTGCGTCAGAGAACAACCCTGGAGATTGTTAGAGTTTGTATACTAGAAATCACCTTTCGAGTGATTGAATACTGTTAAAACTCTTATTTTATTTTCCAAATGAATAAACAGATTATTTTTGTCATAATGTTGTTATATTTTACATTTAATGGTTGTTTATTGCATATTTAAATGTATAAGTAATTTAACAAAGTCTAAGTCTTTGTTTTAGTAGACCGGTTGTGGGCGTCGTCCACTTTAAGGTAACACGGTCAGTTCTAAACAAAGAAAAAGAATTATTTCACAACCTAGATAGGCTTAGACTACCTATCATGAAAGGTTGCAATGTCAGTCCGATTATTTCTAAGCCTTACTGAAATAAGATGACGTTGGTGTGGTATAGCACTGAATGGATCTAACAACGAGACAGTCTTTATGCTATCTACTGAAAGACGAGGTCTCGTAAATTATTTCTCAATCAATGTACGTTAGCATTGAGCATACGGTATTGATTATGCACTACTTTGACTTACCAAATGGTGCGGGTTTTTCGCAACCCAATAAGCCTGGTATATTGGGTAGTGGTGATTAGTATCTAGCGGTGCTAGGATTGCTATTATGTTGAATCGTGCGCGAGGTGAGTCTCGTTTGATAACATCCTCAAGAGAAGCTTGAAATAAGGTTTTATTATTCGGAACCTAGCTAGTTGGAGTTTAATTACTCTATGAATAATAAATAAGATTTTCTTGCTGAGTCCTCTCTTGGAATAAATAAGATATTAATTAATTAAGTCCATAGCAGACAATAATTAATTAATGGATGTTTCTATCTTAAGTGCGGGAAATAAATATAAAGTATTGGAAACCCGAAGTACTTGTAATTTCGGATTTGGATGGGGAGTGCAATATTACTTCTGTAGTGGCTGCTCGTAATATTCCAATTTTAAGCTTATATTAAATTGGGTTGAATTTAATTAGTAAAAAGCTAATTGGAGGAGCCCATATCCAAAGCCTTCCATAGATCCCTGTCTGGGCCCAATATGTGACTTATTATAAATAGGAGAATAAAGGAGACAGAAAATACACTTGTTTTTCTCTCAAAATTTTCGGCCCTCTCTATTCCTAGTAGAGGTCGAATTTTTCTCCTCCGTGGGAAAGGATTTTGTCTTCTCTATTTAAGTCCTAGTGTGCTGGTGAGATCAGCCCACCCCGATATCAGTTCACAAGTCCGGGAACCAGTCAGAAGATCCGTGGTTTTGTACTAAAGATCTTCACGAGGAGAAGGCGCTAGCTATCTTCGATTCTTTGGAGAATCATCAAGGTATAATGGCTAAACCTTAGAACAGCATGTTTTAGGTTTCATTTAATTTAAAGCATGTGATTATTTGAGTTATGAGCATGATACGTGAGATGATTACGCGAATAGAATTTGTCTAAATAATCCGCTAAATAGATCTGATTATTATGTAATTGATTTATGCATGCGCTTCCGCTGCCAACCCCTTCACATAAATCAACAAACTAATATAGAGTAAAAAATTGATATATTTTATGATGATAACTGATGTCAATATATCTGAGAACTGATATAATTTGGACTTAAGAAAAGTTTTGTCGAGTTAATAAATTCTGAAGTTTGTTAAATAAGATCTAACCAAATAACCTCTTAAATAAGAATAGATTAAAATAAGTATTTAATGAATAAAAAATTATACAAGGACGTAATGAAACAAAATGATATATGAATATAAGAATCAAATAAAACATAAAATTAAATAAAAATCTAAGAAAGAAAGTAGATTAGTATAAGGATGGTTTTGACTATATTAAATAGTTTGAATACATGCATCATTTCAAGCTTATCATCAAAATATTAACAATTAAAAGTTTATAGTTTAGGAAACTTTTAATTAGTTCATAATGCAAACTATAACAAAATCAAAGTTATTGTATTTTGGCGCAATTGATATGACAAGAATTCGTATTCGTACCCTTGATAGATCATGTAGAATTTATACAAGGAATAATCGGTGATAGAGAATGATTCATAGAGATTGGAGCCAGTCAATGAAATGACTGTCTACACACTCATTGTTAATATAGTTGGAATATGAAATTTCCTGGGATTTCGCAAGGCTTTGTCCCTATATATTCATCTACTCTACTCTATTCTTCACAAAGCACTTTGTCTTAATAACAACATAGCTTCATCTCCATGTATAGTAGGAGTAGCTTATTTCACCATTATCCATAAAAGACAGCATTCGTCCAAACCGGAGAATTTTCTCAATCATCAATTGGAGAAAAAAACAAAAATTTAAGATATTATCTGAAAGTTGAAAACATGAGACGTTATTCATCCTAAAAAATTTGCAACTTTTTAGTCTATAACTCCATCACCATATATTTGGCCAAAAATTACTAAAAATAACTGAAAATGTGTATTTCTTGTTAAGATTGCTGATCTGTTCTTATGTATACTTCAATATAGTGCTAATTGTTTTTAGGAGTATTAATATTGTTTCCATTATAGCAAATTGATACATGTATGTATGTTTATGCAAAAACATTCAGTCACACCTGTAATTCTTCCTATACATATACGCAGGGGCAGAGCCAGAATTTCAGTATAAGAGGGGCAAAAGTATACAGAAGAAAGTTTTAAAAAGTAGAGGAGGGTCATCTATGAAGAAATTTGAATATATTTACAAATTTGATGAACAAAATATGCAACATGCATGATTACAATTGGTCCACATAGATACCATGTGGCTCCGCCGCTGCATATACGGATACATGGGTTATTATTTTTTCGTTGGAATTACATTTCGTGTAAAGCATCATAATTTTTTTTTTTAATTTTTTCTCCTTATTGAATTCGAATTTCGAACGCTCCAAATATGCATTCATCCACCAAAATAATGCATTAATCAAAGAACTTAAAAAATTAATTCACACATTCTCAATTTATTTATCAATCGAAAATATGGTCCTCAATTTGAATAAGAACTCTCATCCAAAATGTTTTTGTAAAGACTAATAGTGTTTTCTCTTTCCGACTTGTTAATTAGAGGTGAAATCGTTTTAACAAGTAAAAATATGTTCTTACACATACATAACTATACAATATTCGAGACATTACAATTATACTAATAAAGAAAGAACTTTAAATTCAAATATCTAGGGGAATGGTCCACTTAGCCAAGAAAAGACTTGAAAAAATGTGGAGAAAGCAGTGTAATATTGATAGAAAAATGGTGGGGGAGCAAATAAAGAAAGTGGAAAAAGGAGCATGGCCTTGATATATGAGATGATGAACGTAGAAAACGCTTTTGGTATAAAGAAAAGTATTGGCAGAGTTTGGTGAGGAAATGGGAGGCAAAATATGAGTGAAAGCCCGCCTTATATATCTTGATATATAGTGAGAGATTGAATATATAGATAGATAGATAGTGGTGTGGTGTGGGTGCCTTCCATCATGACCAAGCACGCCGGCAGCTTTTCTCTCTCTCGATACCCAAATGTCACGCCTGCTCTCTCTCTCTCACACATTCACACACATAAAGCCTACATAAAGTTGCATGAAAAGCAATTTCCCACTACTTCCCCATTTCCATGCCCCATCCACTTTATCCTTATTTTATACCCACAAACACAATCTCATCTTATTATACCCTATCTAGCTAATCCCATTTTATATATATTTGAAACAGAACCAACCCCTTGTTGTCTTTTAATATCATCAAATTGCTAAATAGTGTAGTAGTAGTACCAAGTCCAAGATTCCTCCCTCTTGTGTGATTATAAAGTGAGATTTGTGTGTTTGATGTGTGGGTCATTTGATTAGATGGATACTTTGTTTAGGCTGGTTAGTCTCCAATCCGACCAATCCATTAATTCTAGCCGAACCTCAAGTAGCTCGCGATCGCAGAATCACAACTACCATCATCATCAAGACGAGGAATGCCTCAACAACTATTTCATGGATCATGAAGAGGACTTCTCCTCCTCTTCCTCCTCCAAACACCACCAAATCTCCACCACTGATCACCACCGCCATGCCTACGACCAATCCTCCTATATTTCCGCGGCGCCGCACGACGTGAGCATGGCATTCTCCGGGCAAAACAAGTGGGCCACGGAGATCCTTCTAGAAACAGCTCGAGCTATTAGTGATAAAAACACCGCTCGCTTTCAGCAGCTGATGTGGATGCTCAACGAGACGAGCTCTCCCTACGGCGACGTCGACCAGAAGCTCGCGGCTTACTTTCTACAAGCCCTCTTCAGCCGCATGACCGACTCGGGCGAGTTGAACCGCCGCAATTTGATCTCGGCCGCCGAGAAGGCTGCGTCCTTCTCCGCCACCAGAGAGACCGTGCTCAAGTTCCAGGAGGTCAGCCCGTGGACCACGTTCGGCCACGTGGCCTGCAACGCCGCGATCATGGAGGCCGTGGATGGATCTGCCAAGATCCACATCGTCGATCTCAGCAACACCTACTGCACGCAGTGGCCGACGCTGCTCGAGGCCATCGCCACGAGATCCGACGACACGCCGCACCTCCGCCTCACCACCGTCGTCGGAGGGCGCGGCGACGGCGCGAGCGCCGGCGCCGCCGCGGTGCAGCGCCTGATGAAGGAGATCGGGAGCAGGATGGAGAAATTCGCGCGGCTGATGGGGGTTCCGTTCAAGCTCAACGTGATCCACCACGCCGGAGACCTGTCGGAGCTCAACCTCGCCGCGATCGGGATCGAGGAGGACGAAGCCCTAGCGATCAATTGCGTCGGATCGCTGCGATCGGTGAGGGCTACGGGCAACAATCGGGATCAATTGATCTCCAATTTCAGGAAATTGAGGCCGAGGATCGTCACAATCGTGGAAGAGGAAGCAGATCTGAACATCGGCGACGGCGGTTACGAGTTCGTGAGGGGATTCGAGGAGTGCCTGAGGTGGTTTAGGGTTTACTTCGAGGCGCTGGAGGAGAGCTTCCCGCGGGCGAGCAACGAGCGGCTGATGCTGGAGAGGGCGGCGGGGAGGGCGGTGGTGGATCTGGTGGCGTGCCCGCCGCATGAGTCGGTGGAGAGGCGGGACGCGGCGGCGAGGTGGTGCCAGCGCATGCATGGAGGGGGGTTTAGGGCTTTGCCGTTTAATGAGGAGGTGAACGACGATGTGAGGTCGCTGCTGAGGAGGTATAAGGAGGGGTGGACGATGGGGCAGAGAGGGGATGCCGCCGGAATATTCCTTTCGTGGAGGGAGCAGGCGGTGGTGTGGGCGAGTGCGTGGAAACCCTCGTAGGGCTGCTGTGCATGACTCTGGGTAGTGTGCTGCGGAAAATTAGTGAATTGATTAATGGGTTTGATTAAATGATTTTCTCCACAAAAAATTATTTTTATCCTTTTCTTTTTGTGGCTTTTATGTTTTTTTTTTTTGTTCTTTTCCAATTTATGGATTGGTTTGATCAATTGAATTAATTGTCATTAACAATTTTGCGTAAATTTGTGAGTTGAAAATACAAATATTAGCTATGGCCTATGGTAATTCGAAAAGAAGGTTGGTTTCTATATATCCTTTGCATCTCTCACATATCACATACTATCTAGGGTTGTTTACTTAAAATAGCACCAATTTTAGCCTGATTTTTGCTGTAGAATAGTTTTAATATGTAGCAAAATTGACATGTCAAAAATATTCCGATTAGCATGGCATGACACTTCAATATCTTAATAACAAGCACCCATAAAAAGATGCAATATACTCATAAAAAGATGCAATAATAAGCACACATGAAATTGACATGTCAAAACTATGCGAGTAAGTATTATGGTTGAAATTTATGACTTCGTTGAAATGTAGTATTCATCTAAAAATCGTAAAATATTTTTATTATTGTAACAAAATACAGTAGTACTATAAAACATGTCGAAATCCAAAGTAATCAAAGTTTCTGTTTTTTTAATAATCAAATTAGTTCCTGTTATTTTTTTCTATGAACTCTATATTTATAAATGATACTATTACTACATGCATAATTCTTACTATTAATGTAACTTGATATAAATAATTTTATTCCACGACCATGTACTTAGCGAGTTCAATTTTAGAACGCAAAATATCATGTATCTATATAAAATTGAACGTATCTACATGTGAATTGTTAGCATGCTCTTGTTTATTGAATTAACATAATGGAGTTGGTAGGTATCTATGTGATATTCTGATATCAAAAGCTACACAAACATATTATAAACAATTTCCAGTATAAAAATCTCTTAAATTTCGTCAGAAAGATAAAAAAAAAAGAAAAAAAAAGGAGTCATTATCGTGATTGTGTCCAAGGAATCTAGGAGTAAGGACTTAGGCCGGCAGTTTGAAATGTATATAAAAATTGGTGTTGGCAATTAGTCGTTAGACTACCAAAACAATATAATTAATTGGGGGCTCTATTCTAATTAAGTACAATGCCTGTATAAGTAATTGGTTGGGGGCTCTATTCTATTCTCAAGTCTAAACCACGAGCATAAGAGTTATAAAGTTAATTTTATCCAATAATTAAGAGCTTTTTTGCATTTTTGTTTAACTAGATCTTTAGTGGTACGAAGTAAGAAGGGTATCAGTATTATCTATGCTAGTAGTTATAAAGAAAATTGCAACATTGTATGACTAAACTTCACTAGTCAGATGAAATCATATAAGCCATTGCAACTAAGTGAAGTCTCGTCTAAATTAACTTACAAGAATCGAGCTCTAGAAACACATTCTGAACAAACATTGTGCCACTTCTGCCGCGAACTGCAACTGCAGCTTCTCGTCTGCAACTGCTCTCCAGCTTCTTCCACATTTATGCTCCTCATCATCTCTAGGTCAGTTAAAATTAATCTGGGCCTTGGTAAGAATGACGATACCATTTCATAGCCCTTCTGCATAGTCCTTTGCTCCATCTGCATATGACGAGGTTGGGTCTTCCCCTTCATCCAATGATATATCAACCTTGGAGCAATTCTATACTGATGCTTTACCTGCCCAGGAAGTAAAAGAATGTACATCACAAACTCATAGCAGAAATGATCCAAAACAACAAGCAGCTAAAGAAACAAAAGCCAATACAGCATCTTATGTTATTCTCTACCTAGGACAAATAAAGAAACAAAAAAAAGAAAAGAACTTAAGCAAAAATCAAGAATCAAGCCAATAGCATGTGCAATGTACATACCTTAACCAAGGTTCCCTTTTTCGTCAATACCATCGAAAATTCCAGTCAAAATCCTTTCTCAATCTGGAGGCATTGAATGATGATCCTATCACATATGCAGAATAACTTCTTGTAGGAATAACATGATATTGAGCGAGATGCAAAACCAAAAAAGACGTCTTCTAATCTTAGCTGCAAGGAAATTCCCACTTGCAACACTAACACCATCACGCAACCTACTAAGGTCTGCAGTTTGCTCTGTCCTTGTTTTCCCTTCTTATCATGGGGAGATCCAACTTCTTCCAGGTTGCTTCATCACACCATATTTCTTCATCTCTTCCCTAAACCTAGCTGCCTCTTCCCATTTCCCAGCATTAGCATGAAGATTCGACAGCAGAATGTAAAGCGAGGGATCATCATCATGCCCTGTTTCAAGAAGAAACTTTCCAACTATATTTCCCAAATGCAGATGGCCATAGGCTGCACAAGAACTCAACAAAGTCCACCAAACGCTCGGGTCGATATCACTGCCACTATCCTTGATCAGCCTCTCCGCTACATCAAGAAACCCGGCCCGCCCTAATAGATCGACCACACAAGAGAAGTGATGCATTTCGGGCTCAATGCCATATCCCTTCACCATCAAATTGAAGATCCTAATACCATCAGAAACTAAACCTGCATGGCTGCAAGCTGATAGCACTGCAGTGAAAGTTGCCTTATCCGGCCTGACTGTACTCGAACACTGCATAGCCTCAAACCACTCGATGGCCTCCTTGCCCTCTCCGTGCAGTGCATGGGCGGAGATCACTGAGTTCCAAGAAACAGCATCTCTATTGGTCATACTGTGGAACACTTTCAATGACCAGTTCAAAGCCCCACACTTGGAGTACAACGCAATGAGGGCATTACCAAGCAAGGTGTGAACGAAATAACCCAATTTCAGTAAGTAAGCATGAACTTCCTTCCCATGCAGAAGATCTGATATACTGGAGCAAATGCTTAAAACAAGGCTCAAAGTGTAATGATTTGGTTTTAGACCTAATTCAAGTAATTCCGAAAATTGTTGCAGCCCTTCCTCTGGGAATCCATTTAATAGAAATCCAGATATCATTGCATTCCAAGATATTACATTTCTTGAGTGCATTTGACAGAAGATTTCGTGGGCCTTCTCTATCGCACTGTTCCTAGATAACGCTGAAAGCAATGCGTTTGCAACTTCAACTCTGTGAATGAGCGCCCTTTTCACTAGAACTGCTTGTATCATCTCAACTACCTCTACTGAATCTAAGTTTGCTAGCAAGCTTCCAATAGTGAATTCATCTGGCTCAACGCAATTCCTTTGCATCTGAAGGTAGGTGGAGATAGCATCTCCACTCAGGCTCTCTTGAGCATAGCTTGCTATAATGGCATTCCATGACACGACATCCTTCACTTCCAACGCTCTGAAAACCAAACACGCTGCAGCTAACTCTCCGCAATTAGAATACATGCTTATTGCTGCATTATTAACTTTAGTGGACTCTCCAAAACTCATCTTGATAGCTTGGCCATGTACTTGAGTAGCAAGTTCAGAATCGAAACAAGCTCCCATTACACTCACAAAAGTCAATTCAGTTGGTTTCAGACCAACGGTTTGCATATCTTTGAACATCAACAGAGCTTCTTCATCTCTTTCCATACTGACCAATCCCGCTATAACTGCATTATATGCTATCTCGTCACCAACTTCTCTCCCGATTTCCTCAAACGTTTCACAAGCATCACCAGCACTTCCACATTTGAAATACATAGTGAGCAATGAATTAGCGACGGACGCCTTCCTCAAAAATCCGTTCTTCAAAACCAAGCAATGAAGTTGCCTCCCAAAATCAAGCTGCCCAGCTGTACATAAGCTCACAACACTAGCAAACGCGTAGTTATCCGCTTTCACATCAAGGATACGCATTCTCCGGAAGAAATCGAACGCAAGCCCATCAAGGCCATTCTCAGCGCAGCCCGTGATCATCGCATTCCAGACTTGCACATTTCTTTCAGGTATTTTGTCGAACACCATACGAGCATAATCAAGTTCGCCGAGCTTCGTGCAAGCTGACAACAGTGTCGTATGCGAGTACACATCGGGCTCGCTTATATCAGTATAGACCCTTTTCACCGATGCCAAGTCCCGCAACTTCGCATACAGCGAGAGCAGGGCATTCGCAACGTGAGAGAAGCTTTGAAGGCCGGATTTGACGCAGAGATTGTGGAGTTGGGCACCCACTCTGATTTCGCGGGAGTTGGCGCAGGCTGTGAGGGCTGTGGAAAGAGTGTAGTGGTCGGGTTTGAGGTGGCGGAGAGAGTGGATTTGTTGGAAGAGATGGAGGGCGTCTGAGAATCTGTGGGCGTGGACAAGGTTCTTGAGAGAGCAATTGAGTTTGATTA
The DNA here is from genome assembly GCF_023119035.1 of Salvia hispanica. Classification (NCBI taxonomy): domain Eukaryota; kingdom Viridiplantae; phylum Streptophyta; class Magnoliopsida; order Lamiales; family Lamiaceae; genus Salvia; species Salvia hispanica. The sequence continues at coordinate 14,731,225 of NC_062967.1, read as the reverse complement.
GTTCTGGAACAGAATTATCTGCTAAGGCTCCCTTGGTATTTTGGTAGCATTTTAGCATCATTAGCTCATCCCAAATCCAAATCAGTTATGCTACTGTGAAGTTGATTGAATCAGAGAGATTAATACACCTAACTCTCTAATTAGAGAGATTATATGATTCCACTCCTTTTACACAATTGGTGATGGGAACTGCATACAAAAGCAAGACAATACTGAATCAGGAACTTCCCTAAATCAAGAAAGTAGATTTCATTTTTGAGAGAGAGAGCCAATTCGTTTTAAAATGGAATTAGTGTTGGGCTGGATTGTTATTTTTTAAATGGATGGGTTAATAAATTTAAATTAAGTTTGGGCTCAAGTTTTAATGGAAGTGTGGGCCGGAGTATTATGTTAATTCTATGATTGGACTGAGGATTACTTCTATTATTTCGAGCCCACGCTTCTTGAATCCTCTTCTAATCGCGATGAACCAAGTTTGTTATCTTTAGCGAATTGTGATCGTGACATCGGCCCCAAAACAAGCTAAATATCACATTGTAGCTTCGCAGATCCGACAAACATGGGTGAGCAATTATGGCCATTTTCCGGCGCTCGATACCAATATGAAAATTTTCCGGCGCTCGACAAACATGGGTGAGCAATTATTGGAGTACAATATATAATGGAGTATAATGCGTTCGCAAATAGGAGTCCCATAGTTTGGTGCAAGTTTTAAGAAATATAAAGAAAATTGATAGAAAAAGATAAAATATGAGTGAAAATGATTAGTGGAATGCAGGATTTACTTATCATTTATAACAAAAGTGAATTGAGACTGTTATTGGTGGATGGACCAAAATGGGAAAAACGAAACTCATAGAGTCATGGACAGAGGGAGCAGTTGATATTATCTATACATATATAAAAGACGAGTTTTGCCCTTAATTGCAAATATTTATAAGTTTTGGATTGTTTAATAATATTTAGATATTTTGGTTGACCAATCAAAAAATTAATTCAATTTATAAATATAGTTGTTACAAATTTAATCACCATTTGTGAAAATTATTTGAGTCAATTCATCTATTTATATTTTGGCCGTTACAAATATTTGGCTTGGAAGTTTTCTTCATAAAGGTATATAAATTTTTGGCCGTTATAAATTTTTAATAATTGTAATTTAATCTCAATATTTCAATAATAAGCATTACATATAGATCAACCTTGGAATTGGGGTTACATGAATTAGAAGATTTGTAACTTTGTAACCGTCCCATTATTAGGATCAGAGAGGATAGTTAAAACTATGGAAATGAGATTTCTCTATTAGCAGTCTTCCATAACTTTATCAATCAAAGGTTGATATCATGGACGCATTCACATTGCCAAATTTGGTTTTGAAATTGATAAGTATTTTATAAAATTTTATAGTACAAATGATAAGTTGTGTTCGCATTATTCACGAATGAAAATATCTCTCAAAGTGCAATATGGGGGTCTGTAGTTGACTATGTTTGAAGTTCTTATCTACATATGGGAGCAAACTGGCTTGGCTGAGAAGATGGTGTCGATGCAGATGAAAGTGTTGGAAACGGTGAGCTATTGGAGATAGATGAGGGTCAATGGGCGATGGGGCAGAGCTGCATGAGCATAACTGATTTTAGATTCTATTTTTTATTGAAATTTTTATTTCTTGGTTGCATTTTGATCTATTAATGGACTTGACTAATTTGCTATTGTTAATTGATTTTCTAATAGTGAAATTATTGAATGTTATATGATTAGTAATTAAATGGATTGATGAACAATGTAATTAATTCCAATATAAGTATTAAATTAAAATTTCAACATTATTAAAAAAAAATCTACAAGACAATATGGAAAGTTATTTTGATTTTTCACATTACCAAAAGTTATTAATAACATAATCAAAATTGCTTCGTAATTAAATGTCATTGGTTTATATTGTATTAGTGATTAAAAACTCTGTATAATTTTATTTTTTATCATAATTTATTTTATTTAAATTTTCAATTTTATATGAGAAAATTTAATAAATCGTGTAACGCACGGGGTTGATACTAGTTGATAAAATTCCCAAGTAAAAAAAATCAATTGGGGCATAGGGAAAAGATTATCCAGTGCAGATATTCTTCAGCCCCAATTAACACGTGAGAATACAATCGACTACACATACATAAATACTAGTACGAAAAATAGAGATGCAAACACAACATGAAATTCTTTGGGAAAGCATAAATACATCCAATTCCTCGTTTTTCTCTTGATTCGGATATTCTGGGTCGTGGTAAACAATTCGATCTCTAAGTCCGTGAATTCCTTCTCGATCCATGTATCAAACAGTTGCTCGATCCGAAAATTTTGTTTAATTTCCATAAATTTATGTATGCATATAGCAAGCAAATATAATGGAGAAAGTGTGTAGGCTGAGAAGTTTGCATGAAACAAACCGATAGATTACATCTCCATCACAATATAAGCTCTAAAACGATGTTTTTGGAGTTGAAGATACATGTGGTTGAAGTTCTAGTCAACTCACTTTAGCATGAATCTCATCTTTTTACATGTCTTTTCGAAAGCATATATAGACACTAGTTTGGAAACAAAGTCAGCAACTAAAATTTGACGCTTCATTAACTTGCTCCGAAATGCTCTGTAAAGCCGGTCTCCACTGCCCAGGCCGGCCGGTGTTGGGTCGTCCTGCGCCGCTTCTGCTGCAGCTGCCACCACCGCTTGCCTCCATCTGAACCATGGCCAAACTATTAGTACAATTCATATTCAAGTTTTAATTTTCGCCTCCAAAAAACAAGGTTTCTATTTTCTTAAATACCTGAACAAGAATATGTGAACAAATTCCTATGAACTTTTATCATTCCAGCAATAATAGGACGTGCATATTATTCTGTCGGAATTTCTCTTTATAATAGTTCACATGGTGTATATTAATCTTAAGCTAACAATCATAATGCATGATAGAATTTTAAAAATCATTTTTTTTTTTAAATGAACATTATTATGTAGCAGGAGGCCCTTAATCTGAACATGTATATTGTCCTACCACATCCATCATAATTGAGTAGGCAAATACTATTTTCATTAGATGGAATTAAATGTAGCATGATTTGATAAGTATGTCCTACGAAATTTATCATCAGTTGTCTGAAGGCTAGGACCAGCAAAACTCTTTCTGTCTCTCTCTAAAATAGAGTTAGAATCAAAATATTCTCAATAATATTATCCCCATGTGAAACCCTAAACTTTGGTGTTGAAGGCCATGTGAGTCCTATGATTGGAAGAGATAATATCATGCGTTGAAATAGAGCTAGCAGCAATATATTCCATCTCATAATATAGAGCAATATCATTATCAGTTTGTTAAACATATGCAGAAACCTATGTTTTATATAGTCAATACCAACAATATATTTGGAATCCTAATTCTATATTTTATTTCTTTATGCATTTGTTTTGTGTACTATCATTACTATGATGATAATGTTGCATTGCATGTGGTATGCAGCATTGAATTGAATTATTATGAGAGAATAATAGTTCCAAGTTTTGAAGAGTTTCGACTTGGTATATATAATGGGACCCATCTAATTAGGTATTTATATAAATATCTTAAAAGTCAATTGTTTATTTAATTCTTCATTCTATATACTTTAAAGGATGATGACATGCCAACATGAAGCTGTGCATAAATTTAAATTTTAATATACGCCACCATTTCTCAAGAGTTGAAATCATCAACTAATGAAGTTGACAAAGAAAGTAGATTAAAAAACGCTTTCAATGAATATTATGAAATAAGTATTCTTCAATAGTATTAAGCGTGATATAAAAGCTTAGATACATAAAAATTATCCGATGTTTTAGAGGTTAGAATATATCACAAAATTGTTTTATATTGTGGTGGATAAGATATTTCATACCTAGCTGATCAATTGGCCAACATATCAAATCATATTAGGCGTGAACTAAAATCATTGTTGAAAGCCAATAATCGATTCAATCAGTCAGCGACTCTCGACTAATCGACAACTTTTATTTATGAATCGAACCGGATCAAACATCAACTGACAGCCAAATTGGCTGAATAAGCCGATTCGATCCGGTGTTCAAAACACAGACTTTATGCATATGTACACAAATTGATAAGCCTTTGAGATCCTATATCTTATGTTTTCTGTTCCAATATATTTTTTTATTATTTCTAATCATGGTTTCTTCTATCTCACTATTTCTAGAGCTTGATTTTAATTTTTGGATTATAAATCGAGATTTCACAGTTATAAGAGTCAGTAATTAATTGTTTTATATAGTATGATAGTATTATTTAATTTCAATTTTTAGCTTTTATTTGTATAAGAAGAATATAGTATAGAAGATTGTAAATAAAGAATGAATTCAATATATACGCATGCAATGGATCGTAAATTTGGTCGAGGATGGATAGCGATCGGCCGGTATAACTAACTCATCCCACAATTAATTTTTAATTTCAGCTTAAAATTCTGACAATGTCTCTTTTTCTTTGGGGTTGGGTTAATAATCATAAATTTATTACTGCTATTATTAATATGAATTTAATTTAATTTAATTTTTTAAGAATGAGTACGAATGAAACAACTGAAAACAGAAAGTGACAAAAAAATCATTGGAATCCAGTTATGATCTTCTTCTCTTAATTTAATCAGATCTATCATTTCAATTCATTCAAACCATGAAAATGAAGAATTAATTTACCTTAACTGAAGCTGATCGCGGATTCGATTTTCTCTTGCGCTCCAAAGCTCCTCTCTCCTTCAACAATTTCCCCAACTTCACACTCTTATTCGCAGCAAATTCCTTCAGCACATCTGCAATCACCAATTCTCAGATTTTTTACAAACAAAATTCAACGATATCGTGAATCGGAAGGCACCTTCAAAGCTGATTAGTTTGTAAACTTGTCCAATCACGAGAGCGTCGTCGGGGCGGAGGAGCTTGAGCTGCTTGATCGGCGCGGCGTTCTCCGCCGCCACCACCAGCGCGACGTAGTGGCCGGGGTTGGCATTCATGACCTCGGTAGCGCTCGCCGATGAGTAAATCCGGTCGACCTTACCGCCGGGGTGCTGGATCACCACCACCGCCGCCTCCGCCGCCTGGCAATTCCCCATCACAGCAATCGGAATTTCAAGTGAGTGCGGCGAATTTTTGTGAGGTGTGTGATTTAATAGCGAATTGAAGAAAATTGTATTTAATGAGAATGGAAATAGGAAAAAGGTGGAGATGTAAGCGAATTGAAAAAGGGAAATTGAAATTAATAGTAGGTGTGTGTGAATAATGGTGATGATGGATGATGGGGATTAAGTGAGTGTTAGATGGATCTGCCAAACCACCTAAAATTGGGAGCCTCAGGTTTATGACTCTTCGTTTGCAGACGCAGGTGGGTCTAGTGCGTGTGTGTGAGAGAAGAGTGAGGGGGCCCGGCTGGGACTGGATTGTAATTTTGGGTGATATAAATGTGGAATTCCATTTTATCTGAAATTGTTTGGTGATTTTTTGGATATACATTGGTACTGTATGTGTAATTATTATGGCATAATTAATTGTTGTATCGTCAACGTAGATTTATTAATTAATGCTAATTATGTTGTTATTATTGTATGAGGAAAGTTGCAAATACACCTGAAATTTACGTCTGCCCGTGTATTAACGTACAATTACGGCTGAAATATGTTTTCATGAGTAATTGAATTCATGATATAGATTCATAGGATTATTCATCTTTAGTTGTAATATATAGATTTATATCCCGTCATTTTAAAAAAAAAATACTCGGCTAGTTTATTTTTGTAAATTTTGTATATCCACATAAATTAGGGCCTCCACAATAGGGCGGAGGATGCGACGCCTTAAACCCCGTCCTATGCGCTGTCATATCAGCATTTTATCCTCTGCTCCTTCCACCTACAATGGGGCGGACTATAGCCCGCCCTAAGCATTAAATCTATTATTTGAAATATTGAAATACTTCAAAATTTGGAAAAAAAAAAGACTTCATTTCATTAAAATTAAAACATTACACTACGAATGTTAAAAAACTACAAATTCTCAACGGCGATTGCGGTGCCAAGCATTCCGCCACGGCTTCATTAACGGCATCGAACAAGGCTCAAGTCAAGGCCCGTCTGCAGCCTTCCGATGTGCTCAAATCGTAGTCGTCGGGATTCATTTTTGAGGAGATGAGAGAGAATAATTGAAGAGATGTGAAATTGGAGTGTGTGAAATGGTAGAGAATTGTGGTGTTTAAATAAGAAAAAAATTTGGAAAAAATTCAAAAAAAGAAAGAAAAAGAAAACGCGTGAACATCGTCCGCGATGCCACAGTGGCGGACGATGCGACGGACGATGAGCATCATCCGCGCTTCGTCCGCGGATAATCCATCGGGTGCGGATGATGGTTAAGCCATCGTCCGCCCCATTGTGAATGCTCTTAGTCCTTTTTCATTATACGATGCATAATCATCAATAAATCAATTTATTTGCTTTCGCTATAATACGACTGATCATTTTATTCATTCAAAATATATTTACTCCTCAATCATTACTAATATTCTCCTGTCACTTGTTAATTGAGTTACTTATTTTAGCATAGAATTTAAGGAAGAAATGTTTAGTATTCCATGTTAAATAGATGGAGAATAAAATAAGAGAATGAATAAAGTAAAAAATAAAATAAAAATATAAATATATTATTTTTTATAATAAAATAGTGATTCATTTATTTTAAAACTTTTTAAAATAGAAAAATGACTTAATTAAAATAAATGAGTGAGAGTATTTAAGAAGACACTCTTCGTTAGGCCTATTTATGGAACGAATGTAATTATTTATATTTAAATGGAGTTAATAATAACTTTTTGTTTAGTCTATGTGATTATTCGAATTATCAATATATTAATTAGAGGAGAGAAGTGTCTACCAATTGACACAAATAAGAATAATTTTTCATATGATTAAAAGTAGAATCGTTTAATCATCTATAGATTCTATAGTCGTATCTTTTATTAGTGTGACTAAACACAAATCTTTTTTAGTGTGACTAAATACAAATGTCAATCCTAGTAAAAGTTGTGCCCAGTGACAAAGAATCCATGATGTTGAATTTGATTATAATTTATTAGAACTCTCGCGACACCTATGCTCCAGTCTATTATTTTACTCAAATATCTAACTTATTTGTCGCAATTTTATTTTTTTTTAGAATATAAAGAACGATGCAGCCTATGTATCTATTTTATTTATTCTTCATAATTGGGAATATAGGTAACACAGGCCACCAATACCGCTTGTATAGATGATGTTCTTAAGAAATTATAAGGGAATCCAAAATGCAGAATATATTTTACATTTAAAATTAGTACTCCTCTATTTTTATTCTATACTCCTTTTGTCCAACAAAAATAATTTTATTGGTGAACATGCAGATTTCAATCTAAAAATTGATAAAGTATGTAAGAGAAACCGAAAAAGTAGATAATAGAGAGAGAGATAGATAGATAGATAGATAAAAAAATGAGAAATAAATTGAGAGTAGCTTTATATTTTTTAATGTGAGACTAAATTTAGTGGACAAACGAAAAAAAAAAACGAGCTTTTTTGTGAACAGATTGTACTCCTAAATGACGATTATGAGGAATGAGAATGCGATTATTTAGTTGGTATTGGTAGTTTCCACGGTGCTTAAAAAAAGTTGCGAAGGAGTGATGTTGTTGTGCCACCTCTTAAGTCTCGTCTTGTAAGGACGTATGTGAACCGAGAACGTAAAGAAGTTGTTGAATCCTTCCTCCATGATTTTTGTCGATGAGCCATGATGGAATCCACCCACATTTAGGTGTCGGTCTATATGCATGTTATTGTTCCTAACACGTTGACAGAACGCAATGAATATTTCCAACAATGCAACGACTCTATATTGACTCATAAAAATTAAATCTACTAATATTTAAAATATAACATTTTTTTTGGACTCGGCTAGATGGTGCCTTATACATAAATTAATTTAATTAAAAATTAGTAGTAAAAGTTTTTTCCAAATCTTTAATTCTTCTATTTAGAGTCCATAAAATATTGGGAATGAGATTGGCTGTGGCTATGCAAACAATCACTAGATTCACTACTAACTTATTTAACCCATATAGCTCATCAGAGAATAAATATGATGGGCCGTTGTTGGCACATCATTAAAGCCCAATGAATCTGTTTCAGAAATTAAGATTTCCAACAACATTTTTAACAGTAATTTTTTGAATAATGATTTTATTAAGTTATTAAATATTTAAAATTGATCTCCCTATTAAAAAAGCTTCCATAATAATTTTATAATCGAAATTTTACTCCAACATTTAAGCTGTGAGGTGACATATAGATTAGGACTGTAGAAGTCTAATTTGGTTCATGTGCTTTTTCTATGTAACCATATATGTATTCAAAGTTCAAACGATTAGTTCAAATACTAATCGGCACAATTACTGATGCTTAATAGTAGAATAAAATTGATAGATTTTAGAAATTAGGAAGAAAAACAGAACAGATAATAAGATAAAAAATAATTGAGTAAATAATTTGCTCTCGTTGAGAGTCGAACTCAAGACCTCCCGCTTACTAAACGGGTGCTCTAACCAACTGAGCTACGAGAGCTTTGTGCAATGTAAACTTTAGAAATCTAATACATTAGTTATATTTGCATTGATTTATTGTAGAGTATTTCAGAATGTAGATATTATTAGTGAAACAAGATTACAAATTCTTAACTTACCTTCGTATGTGACTGTTTTATGTTTTACATGCCAAAATTTAGGAGATTGGATAAAAATCTGGATATAAATCCAAAGAAACAATAGTGATTAATGTCATTAGATATACATTTGAATTAGAATTTTAACTCGTCTAATCCTGGATCAGTCACATGATTAATCTAATTTAGAGACTTATTTGGTGGAGATGATAACTCATCTAGGGATGAAAATTCATGAGCAATTTAATCTATGTAAAATGTAGTATTCTTTATTATAATCCACCGAATAACTCTAAGGTCATGTTTGATAAGGGTGATAACTCATCTAGAGATGGAAATCCATGAATAAGACATTTTTGTTCATGGATTTTCATCCCTAGAATCATCCCACCCAAACATGACCTAAAGTTATTCCGTGGATTATAATAAAAAATACTACATTTTACATAGATTAAATTGCTGTGTCATTGATTGTCGACAGAGTATCTCTGTCTCTTGTTTTGCTAAACCACATGCTCAGTTATACGACTATATTCAGACCAATAATATAATTAAGTATATTACATCAATTAATCACTAAATTATACTAGTACATGCCTGTTCCAATAAAGGTGTTGTCCATTTGGGATTTTTATACTTATCTTATGCGAAGTTCATAGGATAAGGACACACCCTGACATATAGCTCATAGTTGCAATCCTAACTTAGTTTTTTCTTTTCAAAATCTGACAAATGTACTAAACATATTTTTGGTATAAAATCTTGGTAGTAGCTAGTATTCTTGCGTATATGTGCCAAATACCTTATCCGTAAATGGAACTGTATATTCGGAATGTATTAATTTTAATTTTTAAATAAATTGTAGTTTCACAGTTTCACTTTCACATGTGTGATATAATTAGAGACTAAATGGAATAAATTGAAGTGGAAATGAAGATAGAAATAAAGTAGTAGTACTTATACAAGCTAATCTCATGGATTGAGAAAGAAATTTACTCCCTTGTCCCACTTACATGAATCACTTCTTTTTAGCATTCATCTTAGAAAAATTATACGCCATCCATCTCAATTAAGTTGAGTTATAAAGTAGGTGATAGAATAAAGTAAAAGATATTAGATGTTTTATTTTTTCTTTTGAAAAAGAAATAACTCAATTTAATTGGGACATAAAAAAAAATACGACTCAACTTAATTAGGACAGATAGAGTACTAAATAATAGTAGTGGTTAAGAGGGAGAGATCATAAAGTAAGAAATATAGTAAAATAATAAAATTATTCTCTATATTATTATTATCTCTTCATTTTCCTATTTATTACTGGGTATCATTTTTGTAAAACAAAAGGAAAAAAGAAATGCTGACATGAAAGTATTATACATCGCATCAAAAATCTATTTTGTTGATTCTTCATCAACACAATCTCCAATTAAACTCTCTCAACCACCGCCACCCCTAACCCGCCAACTCTCGCCCTAAATTTAACCACCGGCGACGCATTTGCATCAACTCCGACACTGTCATCGTTTTTTCTTCCCTTTCTCCAGAATTTACAATGGTGTCGCTTGAGCTCCCCAATTCCACAATGACCCGGAGAAAATCCGCCACCTTTCTCTCCGACGCCTTCATCTTCGCCACCTTCCTCCTCGTTTGGTCCCTCTGGTCTTTCTTCCCCACAAATCCCATCCCATCTCCCACTTTCTCCACCAACACAGACCCGCCGGAAAAGACCTTCTACGACGACCCTGACCTGAGCTACACCGCCGGTGAAGAACTGGGACGAGAAGCGTACCGCCTGGCTGCGGCAGCACCCTTCCGTCGGACCACCTCCTGACAACAACGCGCTGCTCCACCCGAAGATGCACTCGTTCTGGGCCAAGACGCCCGCGGTGAAGGCGGCCCACCCCGAGGCCGAGTGGATCTGGTGGGTGGACTCTGACGCCGCCTTCACCGACATGGACTTCGACCGGAGCTGGACCGGTATCAATGCCGGCGTTTTTTTGATACGGAACTGTCAGTCGGGCCCACAGAATCCAGAGTATGAGAAATGGGGGAAGATTTTGAGGACAAGATCCGGCCCGAATCCGACGATCAGTCGGGTCTGGCGTATTTGCTTTTGATGAAAAAATGGGGGGACAAAATCTACGTGGAAAATGGGTATTATTTCGAGGGGTATTGGGTAGAGATTGTGGGGAGGTTTGAGAATATAACGGAGGAGTGTAGGCGTGTGGAGGCGGCGGCACGCGGAGGTGGTGAGCCGGGGATACGGGAGGGGGCGGAGGCCGTTTGTAACGCACTTCACAGGGTGCCAGCCGTGCAGTGGGGGCCACAACGAGATGTATACGGTGGAGATGTGCTTTGAAGCAATGCAGAGGGCGTTGACGTTTGCTGATTCAGGAATTACGGGTTTATGCACCCGGATTTACACCATCCCTCCTACTTCCAAGTTCCAACCATTGCCGTTTGATTACCCTGCTTAAGAATCAATGCCTTTAAAATGTTTTGGTAATTTTTTTTTGTTTAATCAGAATCCAACTAATCCTGCTCGACCGGGCTTGCGGATTAAGGCCGAAAGTTTTTTGGTTATTTTTATGTGATGGGAAAGTATTAAATTAATACACACATCCAATGAATGTATATCTGTTTTGAATGTCAGAATGTGATTGTTGGTTACTACACTGTTGGCATTGTCTACTATTCGAGTGTTAAGAAAGAGCAGTGGACTCTTTATAATTATCTCAAATGTGTTGAATCGTAGTAACATTTCTACCCCTCCCTGAAAATAACTGTTTGTTAAATCAATAGCAGTTTTATTGAGTTATTTGCTCTTACAGTAGGCCAAATTTTGCACTGGCTTTTAATCTTTAACATGAATTGTAATCTTGATGCGAATATTCACGTCAACTTTAAAATTTCAACAAATTTTCAGTCAAATCTCAATCTATATGGGATATGGTTGTGCAAATGTGCATGAACGTTTTAGGATTTATAGGCTTTATAACTACTTATCTTTTTATTACTAAAATAGGTGATGGTTTAGGATTTCACCAGATACTTGTGTTTAGTCTCTCAATATAAATCAGAATATTGTCAAGAAAAGGTAGTATTATTAGGGCTGGGGAAAAATACCGAAATATCGAAATACCGGCCTTATCGTACCGAAAAAATACCGAAAATACCGAATTTTCGGTATACCGTGACTTACGGTACGGTATGATACCTTACCGAAAAATTCCGGTAAGGTAACGGTATGAATTTTCAAATATCGCGGTATACCGCTGCATACCGAAATTCGGTATATACCGTAAATTAAGGTATATACCACAAAAATATAAACACAATTATATATAAAATATATTTTATATATTTTTAAATTATAAAATCTATTGTGAAATATAAATATAATTATGAATAAATTATATTTAATTTATTTTTAAAATTATAAAATATAAATAATATTCTAAAAACTCTAATTTTCTATTTTAATTGATGTTGAAAGTGAGGTATACCGCAAAAGTAAGGTATACCGAACTTCAGTACGGTATATCGAAAATGAGGTACGGTATCGGTATGAAAATTCGTTATATCGAAAATAAGGTATACCGAAGTTTGGTATGCCGAAAACTTTGGTAAGGTAAAGGTATGACTTTTACGCATACCGTATTTACGATAAGGTATACGGTATGATGATTTCGGTAAGGTATACCGTACCTACCCACCCCTAAGTATTATTACAGAAAGAGGATAAAAAGAGGCAAATGATTTCTAAAAATTAAATATTATAATTGCTGAATTAAAACAACAAGTCGTTGTAGTATAGTGGTAAGTATTCCCGCCTGTCACGCGGGTGACCCGGGTTCGATCCCCGGCAACGGCGAATAAAGTTTTGTTAGTCACTTTTTTATTTAAAATTTGTATACTTTGGAGTCAGTTTTTTTATTTTATGAAAAACAAACAAAACGGCGAGCTACAAAAGCCAAGCCAAAGGACGAGACCACCAAAATATTGTTATTTCTTCTAATTTCGAAAAATATGGTACAATTTGATCTTATAAAAAGTTTATGAAAACATGACATAATGACTAGAAATTGGAGTAGAAGATTTAGTTGATATGATAAAACTGACGAAGATAGTATAACAAATTTAATGTAGCATAAATAAACTATAATAAATATAAAATTCAGTTGGGTTGAACTTGAAAGAGTAACAAAACTTCACAAGCTTACTAGAGATATGATTTTAGAGATGTTAATTTTAAGTAAACTATAGTTATACATAATTCTTGCTCCAACTCTTTAAAAACCTCTTTTAAAAAATGAGTCAAATAGCAGATATACAAAGACTTGAGATTCACCGTTCACTAAACTAGTTGTCGCCTGTGATTACAAAAGAGTGAATTACAAAACTAGACTCTCGACAATTGAATAGACTCTAGACATAGATGTAATTACATTTGATGCCTTTTTACATTTTCCGTTATTTTTTTTATCACTTTATAAATTTTTTGTTAATTAAATATAACAACTAACGTGCACTATTTTGGTTTCTATTTACTTTTTCTCATTTTAATACTGACCCAAAAAAAATTCGTTAGGAACTGCAAATACACAAACCATATTGTTTAAGGACTGTTTTTATGAGTTATTTATTGATAGATGTTTGAATGAATAGTACTACTACAAGGCAAAGGCAACCCCCTTTGATCATGGAGCGCAGACGCAAACCGATTTTTGAAAAACCCTTTTCCTAACACAGAGTCCGCTTACACAGCGTTTGGCGCCGCATACTGCTTTCTTACATGCCTCTTTACATGCTGCATCCGTACAATTAATGAAACGAATCTCTGTATCACTAGCTACAACATTCAATCCACCAAACATGCAAAACAATACAAAATAAATCACAAATATTTGCTGCTTCATTTTCCTTCCTCCAATTCGATTCCTGGTTTAATACTTCTCTTTTTGGTTCTCTCTTTATAACAAAATATTGTTGGTAATGGTAAGTGCCTCTATTTATAACAAAATTTCTCAAGCTTTATCCATTTAAGTAACAATGCACATTAATCCTTAATAGTATATCGTAATGAATATCATTAACAATATTGATACATATGGAGATATCGCATCATATCAGTGTAAGATGCGGGAGAAGATTACAGATATCTTTTGTTTTATTGAATTACACTCCCAATTTACAGCCTCATAATTGAAATTGTCAATTCAAGGCTAAACAAATCATGTATTCAAATTATGTTTTATTGTTTTTAAATTCTTCATTAATTTTCAATCATCCTACTTGATTCTTTGAGTATAAGTTAATAGTTCAATAATTAATGTTCATGGTTTAAAGAAAATTTATCCATCAATCTTTAAATAGATAAAACTATGGTGTAACTAAATTAATTTTTAAGTTAAATTTCATGAGGCAAAAGACAAACCTACAAATATTCACTAGAAACAGTTTAATTAACATTACCATAACTGAAGCATCGTCATATAGCTAATACAAATCCGAAGCTGAAATAATATTTCCACCAAACATAAACATACCATTGTGTCAACACACACTCTCTTTATGAGACCATTGCATTAGCTTCGTCTTCATATCCCTCTCCTGTTCCCACCTCACTGAACATGTACTGGCTTTGATATTCCATCAAGTATTGTGTCGACCTCTTCACGTCGTAGAAGAGCTCATACACGCGGCTTATGTCCTCCATTTCCACAATCTTCCCCTTCCTCTTCAGGCAGGACAACGCAGCAGAGGTGATGAGGTTTATGGCGTATCTCAGTGATGTGTCTTCTCCGATCTTTGTAAGTAGTACCTTAGCATCTTCGGACATTTCTACATCTTCCTCTTGGCATCTGATGTCCAAGATCTTCCGGATATCGTCTCCTGTATAGGGTTGGGTGGAGATGATGAGCAGGCGGTCAAGGAAATCGATTGGAATGCCGTGTGGGGATCTGTAGTTTGTGCCCCTGATGGAAGTGATCCCTCTGTTGGTGGCGACAACTAATATAGGCGCCATGTCATTCTCCAATGCACGGTTCAGGAATGAAAAGCACTCAATGTCAAGCATGTGTACTTCGTCAATGAAGAGGACACCCGGTATAATTTCTGCTTTTCCTTCTTCTCTCCACTCTGCTACCTTTGTGTCGATTTGTTCCCTAACTTCTGCACGGATTTCGCCAGTATCACCCGTAAAAAGTGCCAGAAATCCCTGCGTTCTGAAATTGAGACAGCAAGCTATAAGTGAATGAAGAGAAGACCCCAATAAAAAGAACAGGAAATGAATTTTGCTGCTCGTTCTAAATTTATACTGTAATAACACAATCATCATGAAAATATGGCTTAAATACAATGCATACCATCGCCTGAAGTTATAGAGACCACTATGTTTCTGACAAACTAACATTGCCCAATAAATCAAGTACGGAGTATCTAATAACTCTTTGCATTTAAAGCTGTTATTATAAGCAATAAACAATGTAAAATGCATGCAGTTATACATATATTAACAAGAAAGCACGCTTAGCAAATTAGAGGCTGTGGTGCCATGAACCATGATTCTTAGACCAGTCATAAAGGTTTAAATTGCACTATATAGATGAGCATATTAAAATTTCATGGATTAAGAATTTAATTTTTGTTTAAGGCAATCTAGCCCATTGTATTAAAGAGACTCAATAAAACATACCAAGTTCCTAAATATTTAACCTGAGTTTAATTCTAACAGGACCAAAGGGGCTAACTCAACAGTAAGAGAGTTTGTGAAATACTAGAAAACATGCTAAAGGACATAGAAGAATAAAAGAAGAAATTCCAATACACTTCTGTCTGACCAGAAATTGCACAAAAAAGCCTTCTAACAGTTCATATTAGCCCCTCCCACTTACATAGTCAGATTCCAGAGGAAGAGAAGTTTCCTAACCATGGCTAGCAGAAATCTAAACCTTTGCCACCTAACCAAAAGTAGCGCACCAAAGAAAAGATTGACCATTTGTGACAACTCTTAAAAGCTTACCCTCCAGTCCCCACATATTAGCAAACTAGTCACAACCTATTGCATTCTAAATAACCAAAAGAAGTGAAAACTCAAGATTCTAGAATTCAAGATGCAGGCAGTCCAATATTTAACCTGATGATAACAAGTGCACTCGCGAAAGTGGTACGATTATGGCCTAGTTGAACGCAAAACCTCTAGTCAATCCACAGAGAGACAGGTAAAAATTATACTGCATAAGAACTTGTCTGCTAAACTTATCAAAGACACTAGGCCAATGCATTTGAATTGGCTTACAACATACTCCACTCAATCCACCACTCCGACTCCTTGGTGTTGACTTCAACTCAATTAGCTAAATGTATCAAGCAAATAAACACCAACCAGATAATATTTTCGAAACATCAAGTCTAGTAATTCAAGCCCTTCAGGGGATACTGTTAATTCATAATGCATCAGTAAATCAAATTCAGCATCTCCATCATAAACATAAAACTCGTAGAATATACCTGCTGTTGATAACATCAATCTCATGAAGAGTAACGCAATGCACAACTTCCTTCCTCTTCTGGAGCTCACCATCAGGGCACTGCACGAACTTAGTATGAGGCCCCATTGCATCATAGTCCCTTGACCTCGAAAAAGACCTCCCGAGCTTCGTAATCTTCCCGGAGGCCTTGTCGATGCCAATCACATCACCACTCTGCACTTTCTCCTTCCCCAAGGCCTCAATCATCTTCGCCCCCAAATCATACACCGTCTCCATATCCGTAGTCTTCAGCGTGAGCTTCCCCGTCTTCGACGCAGCCCCAGCAACAGCCGGCCGGTCAATCTGTATCTCCACAACCTCGCCCTCAATCACCTCGGTTTCCTCCTTAATTCTGACCCCAATCGCTTTCCGGAACGCCTGCATTAGGGCTTCGGTTTTCGACATCTCCAGCGAGAAGAGCTCGCTCCCTGCGAGCATAGCGAAGGGGGTCTCTTGGCCGATGGATTTAGCCATGCCCATGGCGATGGCGGTTTTGCCGGTCCCGGGCTGGCCGGCGAGGAGGACTGCGCGGCCGGCGATTTTGCCTTCCTGGACCATTTTGACGATGACGCCGGCGGCTTTCCGGGCTGAAGTCTGGCCGACCATGCCCTCGGAGGAGGAGCGGGCCTCGAGGGCGGAGTCGAGGCCGAGGCCTCGGATGTGGGAGTGGGCGCCGATTCGTTCAATTCGGGTTAGGTCTCGCGTCTCTGAGAGCTTTATCTCCGCCATGGCTGAACTATGGAGACAAGCGAGAGAATTTGGGTGGAGATTTAGGGATTAGAGGGAGAAAGTAGGAATTTGTTAGCTTTGGTGGAGATTTAGGGTTTAGGGTTTTTGATTTAAGAGAAAATCTGGAATCCCAAAATTGAAATTCTATTTAAAAAGAAATGTATAATTGTAAAACGACAGAGACTAAAATTTGAGTAGATTTTACCGTAATTTGGTAAGATTGCTCCTATCTACTATGTTGAGTCGCTTTTTTTTATTCATTTAAAAAAAAAAGCGTTACAAAATAGTTAAAGTAAATATATACTCCGTAGTAAAGTAAAAGCGAGAATAATATAGAGGAGAACGGATCTTCAGCTATTCTTTAAAACACAGCATAACATGTTGTGCATGAAACACAAAAAATAATGAACGAATCGCAGAAATATAACTTCTAACTTGTTGCTTCATTTTCAATCCTTTTTTCTATAATTATCTTTAGACAAATACTTCCTTCGTCCCGCTTTAGAAATTCCGGTTGATTAATTTTGGGGCTCCTGTTTTAGGAGTCCCGGTTGGAAAAACTAATAAAAAATGCCTACAAAGTAAGTAAAAAAATGTTTAAAATAAATCTCAATTTTTGACTACAACATTTATTTATTACACACTCAATGAAAAGTGGTTTAAAATTTTTGATTTAAGAGATAATCTGGAATTCCAAAATTGAAATTCTATTTAAAAAGAAATGTATAATTGTAAAATGACAGAAACTAAAATTTGAGTAGATTTAGTTTACCATAATATGGTAAGATTGCTCCTGACATAAGTTAGCTGCCATATCAGATTGGTGAAGATTAATGCTCTTTTCGTCTCGATAAGTTGAGTAACTTTTTTTTGGCATTCATTTAAAAAAAATGTAATAAATAGTTAAAGTAGATATATAGTAAAATAAAAGTGAGAATAATATTGAGAAAAGTCTTATCAACATTATTTTCGCTTTTACTTTACTCCTTTCGTACCCATAGAGTATGAACTTTGGTTGAGCATGAGTTTTAATGCATTATTGGTAAAAATAAAAGAGAGATAAATTGAAAAAAAAAATTTAAGTATTCTTAGTGGATAATGAGTCTCACAGAAATTTGAATGTATATACTATTTAGGGACGGATGAAAAAGGAAATAGTGCATATTCTTCATGGACAAATTGAGTATTGTATATCCACGTTAACTATTTATTAGTACAATTTTTTTAAAGCAAGTGCAAAAATGAAACTTAGGTGGGACATAAGGAGTATTAAAATTTATTTTGTCTTACAGTATAATTTAATTCTAATAATTTAAAATATAGTATTATAAGCAATATTTTAAAATTTTTAATTTGGCCAATTCTAATATTTTAAAATATAGTATTATAAGCAATATTTTAATTTTTTTTTTTGTTGGCTAATAAATTAAATGGGAACATAAATTAAAATTTTGTTGGCTGTTAAGTCAATGTAAGGAGTTTCATGAGCAATTCGAAAATGTATCATTGAAAAACTCTCGATGCTCTATACTCCCTCCATCCCACAAAAATATGCACTCTATGCTTTTTAGTCCGTTCTATAAGAATATGCATTTTCTAAATTTGAAAAAGTCTCTTCTCTTTAATGAGATGAGACCCATTCTCCACTAATAATACTTTATTTACTTTTTCTCTTTACATCTCTCTTACTTTACCAATTTTACGTTAAGCATTGTTCTCAGCTAGTGGGACCCATTCTCCACTAATGAGGTGGGACCTATTCTCCAAAGTGCATATTCTTTTGGAGACAGAGGGAGTGTTATTTAGAGACAACACGCTGCATCATAAGCATTGTTCTCAGCTAGTTAAGGGAATCATTTGGTTGTATAAAGTGATTTGGCTTGTTGTATGTAGTATGTGATTTGTGATGATAATATCACTCATTGTAAAAAGAATGCAAACGACACACTCACACACACAGCTTAATGTGATTTGGATTCTACCATCTTGCATATATAATCATGCAACACTATATAACTATCTCGTGGTACATATATAGAACATACTTGTTTGATGGGTTCTTTTTGTTAACTACCAAGCAATTAGCCTTTTGTCACTCATGATTGATTGGTTTCGACGCTGCGACCAAATCTCCCTCTATTTTCAGACGGCACGCTTTGTTGCAATACACTTCAATGTTGAATATAATCCCTAGGATTATTTTGCTGCTCTATATGAGATATTGGGAGCTTTTGAATGTTTTGCACAACCCTACGACATATCTACAAACTTTTTATAAGGTTGATAACTATTCTCCATTTATTGAGCTCCGCTTAAAGTAGTGTCACTGAAGAAACACTAAATCACACTTTGACCAAACTCGGATATTGATATTATTATCTCCTTGTTAATTTGAATTCACACGTTATTATGATCTATTGTTTCTTTAATTTATATGAGAATCTTTGCAACATCAAATTTATTCCACATAAGTTCTCTTTTGTAACCAACAAGATAAATAACTAATCTTTTGTAAATACTCCATTTGTTATTATAATACAGAAGTCGGTTATCAATTCTCAGCTAAGTGTCTAATTAAAAAAATAAAATCGAAGAATAAAAATTTGATAGCGATTGCTGTTAATTTACTGAGCACGAAAATAATAAATTAAATCTAGTAAGTATTTTAATCACTCTAAATCATGTAATCAACCATATGACTAGGAGGCACGAACTGGCTGATGCAATTTGCCTGGTCAAAGATTTTTCAGAGCCGCCGCCTAATTAAAATAATCATTAGAAAACAAATATAGGAGGTCACAACCAAATTAAAATCCATATATTCGAACTGTAAAGAAATCTAGTCGTTTCTTTATTTTATCACGCAACACATGCCTCATTATTATGTCAACAACATACTACAGATTTGCATACTTCCAAATATTATATAGATGGGGGAGTACTTGTTACGGATAGTAAATATATTGATGAACTAGTGGAAAATCAATAAGCAAAATGCATTTAAATTCATGTTTATACATATTATTCGAAGTCATTATGAATATAGAACATAGTTCAGTACTATTAGGAATTTTAAATATTTTTATCGTCTTAAAAAGTTACTCCACTACTCTACTTACATTTTATTATCGATGCATGTATATGTATTAATATATTCATACTAATTCGATTTATGTGTTTATATTTGTAGAAATCTAAAGCTATTGTAAGCTTGCCAGTCATAAATTACAAATTAAATAGAAAATATTATCCAATGATAGTACAAAGTTTTACGCATCACTTTTCATGTTCAAACACTGGCCTTCACTATTTGGTAGTACTATAAGGAATTACTGCGGTCGGGTCATCGCATAATTTTGATGAACGTTGGAATTTTTCATTTGTCTATTTGAGAAAAAATGTCTTGTGGGGTATTAATTAATTAATATATAGAGCAATGATTAATTAACGGTTTCTCTCCTTCTCAAAATGAAAAGATAAAAACATACTACTACTACTACAATAAAAGTTAAATAAGAGATTTTCTTTTGATGGAGAATTGTGAAAAGTTATTATTTTTCCCTATCCTTTACATATGTTAAGATAACATTTCTTCGTCAAAATAAATTTTTTTTCACTCCAATTTGAATTATACATCATGAGAAGTTAATTAATATGATGACATTATCATGAGATGAGTTGACATCATAAATTTTTACTTACACCTTAGAAATTTTGATAGTGCAAAAAGCATTAGCACAAAAAGTATAAAAAAAATTCGAAATTTACCACTAAATTATGGGATGGCGGCTGGGATTATAATTATCTAATAAATCAGCTCAACTTCCCAACTGCATTTATGGTTGCTATAAATAATTGATTGAATTATTACCATGCATGATTCAAGCATGAATCCCAAAATGTTCAACGAGACTATGCCCAATCTACAAAAATATATTAGTATCAAATTACACAATAATTGAGCCAATAAATTTTCATGGGTCAAAAATGATTCACACCATCGAAGGTCAGCTTCCGCAGCCACGCCGACGCTCACGACAAAAGCAAAACATTTTGCCTCTCACAATTTTTTATTTTGTTTTTATTCAACTACAAAGTCCCCATCTCTTTGAATTCAAATAATTGCAGTTATATCTAAAACGTGAGCTCGCAATTTGTCACCACGACTTTCTCCCCCAACTTGTGTATATATAAATCACAATTAAAGCAACAAATTAATCAACACACCAAAAAAAAAAAACAAGAATTTGATAAAGATGGAGTCTTATTCATCGGATTCCTCTTCCTCGGCTTCGTATTCCTTCTCGTCACACTCATCGACTCACTTCCGTCTCCATCGCCAGAGAGGGAAGCCAGTGCAGAATTTCCGGACAGCGCTGGCTGTCCGGAAACCTGCGATCACGAAGAAACCAATCGCTCCGCTGCCGCCGACGCCACCAAAGATCTACAAGGTGGAGCCGCTGGAGTTTAAGGATGTGGTGCAGAGGCTGACGGGCGCGGTGGAGGTCCAGGTGGCGACGACGCGGCTGAGGGAGGTGGCGCCGCCGCCTCTTGACCTCTCCCCGAAGCATGGAGGGTTGAGTTTGGATAAAGGGGAAAATGAAGAGGAAAAGAGGCTGAAATTGTTTGATGCAATGAGCCCGCTCGGGTTTGCCTTGTCTCCGGCTTCTCTGGCGTGGTGCTCGGCTATGCTGCTGAGTCCGGGGACACTTGCCTCGTTCGAGCCGAGTGCAGTGCTCTAATCTGTTCAAAATATCCACAATTGAAATGAAATTAAGGTTTATTATTTCGTAATTAGTAAGATGGATGCACTTGTATTGTATGTAGATGTATTCAGTTTTAAAGGATGGAAATTTTACATATATCATATATGTATGGTTGATATTTAGGTTTTAGTTTTGTTGAGCACTACACTCCATGCTCATGAGTTGCACGCGGATGAACACACAAAATGCGCGTGCGTTACAAAAGAATAAGCACCGAGTGAAGTGAACAATTGGTTTTATATGGAATGAGAAAGAGTTGAAAATTTTAAAATGAAAAATGAGTAGTGTAAGTGAAATGGTTCTTAGTTCTCTAGGGTTATAGGAGTAGTAGAAGGCAAGTGAAATGTATAGGAATAGGTGAGTAATTTAAGTGATGCATACTTATTTTCTAGCTATAAAGTAGGCGATTCAATTTCACAATATAAAAAAGTCAGATCACAATGTTAGATCCATTGGTCCTTTTCAAATTTCAATGGTGCTACCTTATTCAGAATGACATGATGAAAAACTTGTACTTATGTTTAATTGGTGGAAAGTAAAGAAAATTAGAAAGGGATCATAACATGACCAAGTCATGGGAAATCTAATGTTTCAAGTTTGTGTGTATATCTAGCAGATGAGACTTGAAACCCTACAATCATTTACTTGTTCATTTAAATGATCAAAGTCCAGCCACCTGGGGGTGGACTGTGGGAGAGGATCATCAAACCCTCGGTATTAAACTAAGGGTGCGTTCGCTTTCTTTCTTCCCAAATGCAAGGAAATAAATCATGACCAGAAATGGGAGTGTAGGGCCCACAGAATTGCGGCTGTTTAATTGTGTTCGCCTTTCTTCGATGCAAATGGGTTGGGAAGTATATACAACACTTTTTTTAATTAAAAAATTGTGTTATGACGCAAATATCCCTGTTCAATTTCCCCAAAATCAGCAGAGCGCGCCCAAACAAAAAAATGGGCGCCTATTTTCCAAAAATTTCAGATCATCGCCGCTACAAATAGGGGACGAATGTACACATATGTTCTGGAAATCCATTTTAGTTTTTTCTCTACATCATTTCAATTGGGTGGCGGTATGATCTAAACTTATATTTGCATCTCTATTTTTCGGCATTATGGTTTGTTTGTGTTACTCTGTGGCAACAATAGGGTTCATTCATGTATTTGAATCGGCGATGTGAATTTTTTTTATTTCTCCGTTTTTAGTTGTTTTAGCTGCATACGAATTTGTTTGATGTGATCCAATGTGTGCAATTGCTGATAATTTGGAGTTGTTATGTGTGTTTTTGGTTGAGTATTGTTGGTCTGTGAAGGCTATTACTTTTGATTTTGTGTTTCAGTTTTCTGTTGTTGAATTTGGGTAATCTACATTATTCGGCTCTTTTTAACACCATGGATTATTGGCCTCTGTTTTTCATAGGTTATGTCGAACCTAAAGCCACCATCAACCTTCCAAGGAATTGGGACTAGCACCAAGGGTTTGTTTATATTACTTCATATACACCAATGTTCAAGCTTGATTGCTGCTCACCTCTATACTGCTTTCTTTGTGTAGGAGCTAATGCTACACCACGACAAAAATTTCGTAAAGGAGATCGTTCGCGCCGAATGTGGACACCACGGGAAGAGGAGATTTTGGCTAGCTGTTTGGCTGAACTTGTGGCTGGTGGCTGGAAATCAGACAATGGATTTCGTTCGGGCTATCTGGAAAAAATTGAGGAAAGCTTTCGCATTGAAGACCCACGTACTGATATCTAGGGTACTCCACATGTAACTTCCAAGATTTCTGCTTGGAAAAATCATTACAACAGTCTCCGCAATATCCTTGCAAGAACCGGGGTTGGTTTCAACGATGATGGCACTTATAGGATCGATTGCGATGACGAACAATGGGTGCAGATAGTCATGGTTTCTTCTCTGTTTCCATTTGGTGTCTTCATAGTTATTTTAGATTTTTTCAGTGGTCTAACAGGTTAGGAAGTAATTTTTCCATGAATTGCAGGCTGATAAGAATGCACGGCACATGCGGACCAAATCGTGGCCGCTATGGGAAACATGGCAGCTGATTTTTGGGAAGGATCGAGCTAGCGGAGGTGGGTCTGAAGAAGTTGATAAAGCTGCTGCAGAATTGCGCCCACAACGAGCCCCTGTGAGCGAGACCAATGAGAACAACTTCCCACCCTCTGCTGATGATGTTCCCGAATCTGAGGCCCATGGAGACTCCGCCCACACTGACCTCCTTGACGATGGCTCTGGCAATGAAGATAGAGTGGCATCCACGACCAAGGGCCCTAGAAAGAAGCGCAAAGTTTTGACTAGCGACGAGGCGATGATGGAGTTTATGTCTAAGCTGCATTCAGACACAAACTCCCGTCTCGATTTGGTGGCTTCAAAAATCGGATACGAGTTTGATTTGGGTAAGGCACGACAAGAGGTATTCGACAAACTTGGGACTGTTGAAGGGCTGTCTCTTGAGGAAAGGTATGACCTATGCAACATACTAGGTGATAAATCGCAGCCGTACTTAGAGGTCTTCATTGGCATGTTTGCTCATGCTCGATTGGGGTACTTAAAGAGGCTGTTGAGCCAGCATCACGACATCAATTGATGGTTGGAGCTGCGATTGGGTTTGGTTATGTATATACAATGCCAACTATGGCTATTCTTGACCGCTTTTTTGGTGTGTAATGCGGCCAGAAGTAGTGTGCTATATTTTCGACTATGTTATGCGGTGTATGCGTTGTACCACGTACTTACCCCATAACCTTTTTGGGTGTGCTACCATATGAATGTTATATATATGCGTATTTTGTGTTAGAAGTTTGTTTCAGCACTTATTTGTGTAAAATTTTGTTTTGATGTCCAACAATCAAGGTCTTGCGCACACCTTATCAACTCATAAACCATAAAGGCTGATTTTCCATATATACAATACAAAAAACATGGTCATTCTTAGTGGAGGCCACGTAAAATTTGGAACACACGAATGGATCACTTGTTCGTGTGCCATGTTACATGCATTATGAACAAAATAAACATAACACAAGCTTCTTAAGGGGCGATTCAACACACCAAAAACACTAGTCCACAGTCCATATACTACTTGGTTACATATGGACTAGCACCCCCCCTTAAGCTACAATGTGGAAGTTCAATTTGGTGAGTTCGACCACCACCCAATGGGAGTTCGAACCAACTGAGCTTCCAAATGCTGACCTAGTTGACGGCCCAGCAACATCATGCTTCGCACGCGAACGAGGGAGGATACATTTTTGGGATGGTGGCAGGTCGCGACCCTTTTCATACCTGGGTCGAAGCTGACCATCCGGGTCCAAGTCAATGAAGCATACCCCAACATCATTTGTGGATTCTCGTTCAGTAGGTGGCTGTGGTAAGTCATCGTCGAAAAGTTTACGCCGGACGGTAGGTGGTGGGAAGACTACCGGGCTGTTGACCTCTTCATTAAGTATCTCCATTTCACAAACCTTTAGGTCGTCAGTTGGCAGCTTCTCTGTAGTATCAGATAGCACAATAACATGCTTTTCCTCTTCAACCTTTACGCCATCCATGCCGAATAAGCACTCGAGACGGTCGTACTCAAGTTCGCCCTTGTAAAAGTATGCCCCTGCAAACCAATGATACTGCAGAAAAAATAGTTTTTAGGCAGAGCGAATACAAATGGAATGTAGTAAATTACGAATACCTTCATGATCCGAGTCCAAACGTCCTCACATGCAATGATGTAGTTCGTTGGACGATCCCACTTAGCCCCGAACTTCAGAGAAACGTCCTTGAAAATCTTATAGCGTCTGAGCAACACAACTAGCCTCTTTGAAATATCCTCTTCGGATACAAGCACACCGGCCTTTGATCTTAGCTCTTGCTCCGCCGTCATCAAGAACCAGCTCGGAAACTGATTCTCAGTCCAATTTGTTTCTTTCTTCAACTTAATCATTGTATCTAATAGAATCAAATCAGCTTCGGCTGTCCAAGGACCATAGTAGAGGAAAGCTGCTTGAGGTGGAGGATTCATTGTTTAACTGTAACAAGTGGTAGTGTAGGAGGTGGTGATGTTAATGCCAAATGGATGCTCACTTAAATACAGAATTCTTCATTAATGTTGAGTGACAATTTCCTACCTAAGTTGATATCAGTACACAACCTACAGCCATACTTATTACCGAATTGATCTCCCTTCTAATCAATTATTGAAAACCCCCATATATGCACAAAGCATTTGAGATAAGCAACTCCCTTCTAATCAATTATTGAAAACCCCCATATATGCACAAAGCATTTGAGATAAGCAACTGAGATGTAAAGTCTGCATTTGATTTAATTGCTATTTCAATATGACCTCATTAGTTGCTCAATTCAAGGAAAAATTGACATCCACTGGTACCCAAATTATGTTATTGAAACGATTATATCAAGGAAAAGGTTTTGATTTTATTTTAATGAATTTTTTAGTACTCCGCATGTCCCAAACTAGAACTTAGTCGCTAATTTTTGGCACACGTTTTTTAAAAAATTGTATACAATAACTAAAGTCGATATATATAACTCAAAAACTGAAAAATGTTGATAAAACTCTTCTAATATTATTTCCGCTTTTATTGTACTCCCTGCGTCCCAAAGAAGATGGGGCACTTAGGAGATTGCACAAGATTTTAGGAGATATTATTTTATGTGTTAAATGGTGAGAGGAAATATACTTTTATAATTGATGTGAGAGAAAAAAAATTTCAAAATAGAAAATAAAATATATTTTGTGGAACAAATTAAAAAGAAAACTGTGACATCTGCTATAGGACGGAGGAAGTATTGTATATCTACTTGAATACATAATTAATTACAATTTTGAGATATGCTCGAACCATTTGAGATAAGCAAATGAGATGTAAAGCATGCACTTGATTTAGTTGCTCCTACAATATCTACTCATTATTTGCCCAAATCAAGAAAAAAAGGCACCCACTTGTACCCAATATTTATTATTGAAACGATTATTTCAAGGAAAAAAGTTTTTATTTTTATAATGAATTTTTCTAGTAGTAAATGTTGTTATGGATAGACATTATAAACAAAAGATATTACGAACTTTAATTATAATTACATAATAAAATAAACAAAAATACACAAGAGGCAAAATCTTTTAGTACATGAGCATTTTGACAAACTTTGGAGTTTATGTACGTAAATTTTAATTTTTTTTTTGTCATTACTTGAAATAGCAAGTGTAAATAACATTATGCCATGTATCATAGAAAAATGAGATAGGTGAATAAGAAATCCATTAAATACTAAAATTTTGAATTCATTGAAAAACACAGATAGAAAAGATTACAGATAAATATTCAACATAGATAAAACCAAATTATGTATACTGAGTTTCAGAGAAATTGAATATAGTTTCTTAGAAAGTATTTTTAAGAATAGAAGGTAAATAATGTAGCAACCAAACATTAAACCAATTTATGTATAAGAAAATGCGGAGGAGTGCATATATTTTATAGGCAATTAAACTTACAGCTATTTATTGTTTATTGATACTTTGATGCAAAGATAAAAAATTGAAACAGCAAAGCTGATCCAAAATGCGTTTCAAATGACCATATAGCATCGGCATACCAAAATAAGTTGTACGAACTGTGCACAACATAGTAAATTCGCGTTCTTAAACCAAATTAGATAACTGAACCATCTTAGTAAGTAGCCAACAACAAACCCATCATCTTTGTAACACAACACAGAGATGGACCTAAATTAGTTTTCCCACACATAAACTAAAATAAACTGGAACAAAAACAAAGACATTAGATTACCCAATTTGAAAGCCACAAACCAGTGGGGAAGTTGTGCCGGAGGCAACAAATGTAAGAATTAAAATCACAGTCATTGGTTCACAACGTTGCTCACAAAAACACAAAAACACATACACAATTTCAATGTTAGATGTGCAGCATAGTCCAATCATCTTGAACTAAAATAGATAAAAATTCGTAACTATACACGACACCTAACACCACTAGCGGTAGGGGTGTGCATTCGGGTTTCGGTTCGATTTTTCGCCCAAACCGAACCGAACCCGAAAAATCGAATTTAGGGTAAAACTAAAACCGAACCGAAACCGAAAACCGAAAAGCCAAAAACCGAAAAACCGAACTTAAAAATCCGAATTAAACCTAAAAACCGAAATTATTTTGAATTTCAACCAAAAACCGAAAAACCGAAAAAACCGAAAAAGAAAAGAAATCATCAAACCCTAACATAATTAACATCCATCAACCAAAATTAGCATCCATCAACCAATAAAATGTGAATATTTAAGTCATAACAACAAATACAACCAAAATAAAATTTCAAACCAAGTGTTCACTCTTTAATGGAGTAGTATCTTCCAAGTTTCAAATATTCTATCGGATAATTTAGAAAATAAGGATGGCTGGAAGGAGACGAGTTGTCGGGTGGAGGGCGCCGGCGTGAAGACTCGGGTGGAGGGCGTCGGCGTCGGGTTTGGAGCACGGCTGGAGTGGAGGGGAGTCGGGTGAAGGGGCGCCGGCGTCGGATTTGGACTGTGGAGCACGATTGGAGGTCGGAGGAGATGGGTGGAGAAGAGATGGGCGACGGATGGAATTTGGAGATGGAGAAATTTGATTTTGGAGAAGAGGAGGCGTGATTTTGGAGAAGAGGATTAGGGTTGGAGCTTTAAATACCAAGTATTATATATATATTAAAATAAAATTCGGTTTTTCGGTTTTTCAGTTTGGTTTTTTTACAAAACCGAATCGAACCGAAAAATCGAAATTTTTAAGATTTCAAAACCGAACCGAATTTCAAATTTCCGGTTTGGTTCGGTTCGGATATTCGGTTTTCGATTTTTTTGCTCACCCCTAACTAGCGGTTGTTCCACATATTCAAAGCCAAATTGTCACGAAACTCCGTCCACTCAACGGTCGGTTCAACACAATTTACATATGGTTGGGCGCCAATGTCTTCAGCCACTTCAGGAGGGTTCGTTGCGTCCAACTCAACTTCAATAGGATCGACTCCCATTTCACGTCTGATAAAGTTGTGTAAGAGGAAGCACGCCATTATTAGTCGGATTTGAGTCTTGATTGGATAGAATGACGCGGAACGCAGGATGCCCCAACGCATTTTTAGCACCGCAAAAGCACGCTCAATAACGTTTCTTGCTTTGGTGTGTCTCATGTTGAACAGTTCTTTAGGGTTTTGAGGGGCTGCCATCCCCTGACCCCACTCCTTTAGGTGGTATCGGACCCCTTTATACGGAGTGAGGAAGCCGTTGCTGTTTGCATATGCATTATCACACAAGTAATAAGAGCATGTATAAGAGAAAAAAATACATAATTATGGCTACCAATTACAAAACCAGGTACAAATGAATTTATAATGGTAGGATATTTTGCAAATCAATCCAAATTTTGCCAAAAAAACAAGTTATACAACAGTTAATATTGTATAAATACTAAGTAGTGATGTGTGCCAATTTTTATAATCTGTATAACATGTGTAGTATTTCTTTGAGGTTGGTGACCCCACTTTGATAACTAGAGCTCGGCTACTAACAGCAAAATATCACGTGTCCATTAGCTCAAAAAGTCAAGAAAAGTAGTAGTAGTAGTACCAATTTTGTTGGCAATCGTAGTAAACCACTCAATTTACAAATTTCTTGCATAAGACTAACTATACAATATGAAATCAGTGAAGACTCTGTCCTTCATATACATTCACATGCACAATTCTGTAAATAAAACCTCATGACACCCGTGCCGAACCTTTTCACCATCTTGAATCCATTGTGCTAAAATACTAATTAATAGAAAGTTGTAAGGAGTTTCACAACTAACCTTCTGGCACCTTAAACCCATTTTGTTTAGCAACAGCATCACGGAGTACACGCGAGTCGCCAGCGGATCCTTCCCATCCAGGTAAAAAGTACACGAATTGCATATTGCGATCGCACACCGCCAAAGTGTTGGTAGCAATCTGGCCTTTTCGCGTTCGATACCTTGGTTTGTCGGCGGACCTAACCAACACATTGATGTGTGTGCCGTCGAGAGCCCCTAGGCATCCCTGAAGCCAAATAATATTGCACTATTCATAAACATGTACAAAGCATATGGAATCATATTCACAGAGATGGTAATTTGTATAGTACCTTGAACCACTTCCATCGGTGGTCGGTACAGTCGTCGCCTGCAGGAACCGGAGGAGTTAGAAGATCAACATGTAAACTAAGAACCGCACCAAGAACTTTGTTCACATAGAACGAAACTGTTGAGCCAGACCTCCAAAATAAGTGTTGTTGGGCTCTGTTTTTGTTGTGATGTGCAAGAACACCCAAGAATATTGCTACTTGTTCTTCAATGCCCAAGCATTTAGCAACCTTTACACCCCCGCGTTCAGATAGAATGCGGCATAATTTTCCAAACGTATTGCGGTCCATTCGTAGGTTGGCTAGACAAGTAGTGTCTGTGACATGCAAGAGACGGTCCAGGTGTTTGATCTGATCTGGA